>NC_068452.1:34823321-34880821 GCF_023373465.1 Oncorhynchus keta | reverse complement strand
CAGAGAGTACACAGTGGCAGAATACCTGACCACTGTGACTGACCCAAACTTAAGGAAAGCTTTGACTATGTACAGACTCAGTGAGCATAGCCTTGCTATTGAGAAAGGCCGCCGTAGGCAGACATGGCTCTCAAGAGAAGACAGGCTATGTGCTCACTGCCCACAAAATGAGGTGGAAACTGAGCTGCACTTCCGAACCTCCTGCCCAATGTATGACCATATTAGAGATACATATTTCCCCCAGATCACACAGATCCACAAAGAATTTGAAAACAAATCCAATTTTGAAAAACTCCCATATCTACTGGGTGAAATTCCACAGTGTGCCATCACAGCAGCAAGATTTGTGACCTGTTGCCACGAGAAAAGGGCAACCAGTGAAGAACAAACACCATTGTAAATACAACCCATATTTATGCTTATTTATTTTATCTTGTGTCCTTTAACTATTTGTACATTGTATATATATATATATATATAATATGACATTTGTAATGTCTTTACTGTTTTGAAACTTCTGTATGTGTAATGTTTACTGTTCATTTTTGTTGTTTTTCACCTTATATATTCACTTTGTATGTTGTCTACCTCACTTGCTTTGGCAATGTTAACACATGTTTCCCATGCCAATAAAGCCCTTGAATTGAAATTGAATTGAATTGAATTGAGAGATGGAGGGTGAGAAACCGAGAGAGAGAAGAAGATGGAGAGGGAAAGAGAAAGATGGAGGGTGAGAAACAGAGAGAGAAAGAGATGGAGAGTGAGAGAGAGAGAGGTGGAGGGTGAGAAACAGAGAGAGAGAAATAGATGGAGAGGGAGAGAGAGAGAGGGAGGGTGAGAAACAGAGATAGAGAAAGAGATGGAGAGAGAGATCGAGGATGGGAAACAGAGGGAGAGAGAGAGAAATAGATGAATAGAGAGAGATGTAGGATGGGAATCAGAGGGAGAGTAAGAGAGAGAGAAGGGGGTAGGGAAGAAGAGATTGAGAAAGAGAAACATGCTGGCACAGAGTCAGTCAATATTCTTCTCTCTAATGTGTTCTGATTCTGGCCCCCTGGACCTGCTCTCCCTGTATCCTGAGGGTCCTGGCCCTGGGCAGGCGTTATCCTCAGACACCCGACAGTCTCTCACCACCTCCACCAATCACAGAGGACCCACAGGGGGTCCATCAACTGGGGGCGCCCCACCAAGGAGGTGTGAGGCGAGCTCAGCCAGGGGGCCAGAATGAGTGACAAACTACGGCTCAGAACACCAAACACTTCTAAATAGATGAATTCACACTCAGGGAGAGTTTTTCCTCTCCTGCTCTACTGGTCCCCACAAGCCCACATTTGATAAATCCAATATTTGATGTAGCAAGTGTGTTGTCTGAAAACACCATAAACTTCACACAGACCTGGGGCAGATGATGTGTTTGTGTTAGCTGGCGAGCCCCAGGCTGTGCATGCTATTACCCAGACATAGAAACACAGTGACTGAGTTGTATGCTTACGGACCTCCTCAGTGGATGACAAAGCAGTAACACAACTACATGTTATTGGGAGCAGTCAGGACAATAAGGCTGTAGTTTCAGATGGATGGATGGATGCGCTTTGCCCCTGAGTGCTCTCTGTGTCTCTGTGTAGGACAGGTAATGGACAGTGACCTTGAGTTGGGTTGGCATCCACCTTCACCCTACCTGTCAGGTCATAGCCAATTATCCCCACACCCACAGAGAGTACCAGCAGCAAACAGTGTGAGCTTCATACCCCCCAAAAATGTCAGGTCTATAATAGCACACTCAGACACATGGACGTAGGCGCGTAAGCATGCACGTGCACACACACACACACACACACACACACACACACACACACACACACACACACACACACACACACACACACACACACACACACACACACACACACACACACACACACACACACACACACACACACACACACACACACACACACACACACAGGCAGGATATTAGACAATGCAGGTATGGGGTATGTTGGGGTGAAAACTTTATCAAGACAAACACATCTGATTACAATGTCACATGAGGAAAGCCACTTCATCGTGTATGCAGAAGTACAGCCAGCGGGGACATAGTGAAAGTCCTATAAAGCACTGCTCTGCTTTCACACTCGGACATTCAGAGAGGGGGTATAATATTTTGACCCTAGTGGCACAAAATCAAAGTCGGACTGCATGGAGATGCTTGGGAATATGGTCAATACGGGTGACCGTGTTGTGGGTGTTTCAGGGTAGAGGTGTACATTTGACCTCCATCATCTAGGATGTGACAATGGTAAATAAAATCTCTCAATTTTTGTCAATTTTTTGTGCGGTCTTGCAGGCCTTTTCATGCAGCTGCAACTGCAAGTACATTTGTAAATCAAGACCTATCTTGAGTTGGGCTCTGGGGTGGTGCAATTGTTGAGTAAGTGAGCTTATGGTTGTGTGGGGGTATGGGTTGAGTGTGTGTGTGTGTGTGTATCCCACAACTGTTGCGAAGGAGTAAAAGACGTTAGGGACAATAGAGGATGATCCACAGCTATATATAATACAAATCGAGGTGAGGGCGATGGAAATCTACTTAAATCTACTTCAATTCGCTAAATGGCACTGAACCCAGTCGGTTATGGGTTATGGGATACAGGGGGTCGAGGGTGGTCTGCCGGGTATTGGGATGACAACCCAACTCGGGATGAGGAGGGCTTTTAGTGGGTGGAATAGTAGGGACCAATTGGAGGTTTACTTAGTAGAAATGCAAATATCATGGTACAGCTATATAGACACTCAATCATCATAATACTTTATAATGGTATGTTAACAAACATATTTTGATTAAAATAATTGAAAGTTGTGTCTCATTATGATAGGTGGTGAAATAAGTATAGCCAGTTACAATTGTAATGGCCTAGCAGATAATAAGAAAAGACGAAGAATCAGTATTTACCTGGCTAAAAGATAAGGAATATAATATATATTGTTTACAGGAAACCCATTCAATAGTTTTAGATGAAGTTTTGTGGAAAAAGAACTGGGGGGGAGAAATATACTTCTCCCAGGGGCCCAAAAATTCAAAAGGGGTGATGGTTTTAATTTAACAATAATTTTGATCCAAATGTGCAAATTGTCCAAACAGCAGATCCTCAAGGTAGATAGATAATTTTAAATATGTTATTGGACCATAAACAGATATGGCTTATTAACCTATACGGTCCGAATAATGATAATCCAAGCTTCTTTGAAAATATATATAAGAATTGATCAACTCTACAAGTAACACTATTTGACTCTAGACACTAGACTCTCTATTATTATATTAACGTATGATCTCTATAGATTTTAATACGGTCTTAAATACCTCTATGGACCGGAAAGGAAATCACACTACAAACTATCACCCTCAGGCACTTAAGGAAATCATGAATGTCATGGATATATTGGAATTAGTGGATATATGGAGACTTAAATACCCTTATCTATTGAGATATACTGTACATGGGGTTAATCAAGCTAATCGTCTTGACTACTTTCTTATACTATTCTCTCTGGCACCAAAAGTTTAAAACGTGTTGATAGGGGACAGAATGTGGCCGGATCATCACATAATTGGAATATATATTACTCTTACACCATTTCCACGTGGGCGAGGATATTGGAAATTTAATCAAAGCCTACTAGATGATAAATTGTTTAGAACTAGGACAGAATAATTTATAACTGACTTTTTCAGATATAACATACAGTGGGGAGAACAAGTATTTGATACACTGCCGAACTTACAAAACATGTAGAGGTCTGTAATATGTTATCATAGGTACACTTGAACTGTGAGAGATGGAATCTAAAAAAATCCAGAAAATCACAATGTATTATTTTTAAGTAATTAATTTGCATTTTATTGCATGACATAAGTATTTAATACATCAGAAAAGTAGAACTTAATATTAGGTACAGAAGTGTACCTATGATGAAAATTACAGGCCTCTCTCATCTTTTTAAGTGGGAAAACTTGCACAATTGGTGGCTGACTAAATACTTTTTTGCCCCACTGTAAATAGTAGATTATCAGACACGCAACAAGGTCTGATATCATTATTACTGAAACAGGACCCAAGTGGTATATATATAAAGATCCAGTCGATTAAAATAATTGGAGACCTCTTACACTTCAGTGTTGTGATGCAAAAATCCTAGCAAAATGCTTGGCACATAGAATTAAAAAAGTATTGTCAGATATTATTAATCCTAACCAGACAGGTTTATTACATGGACAATACATTGGAGATAATATAAGACAAGTACTGGAAACAATAGAACACTATGAAATATCGGGGACACCAGCCCTGGTTTTCATAGCTGATTTTGAAAAGACTTTTGATAAAATACGACTGGAGTTTATATATAAATGCCTAGAACATTACAATTTTGGGGAATCTCTTATAAAATGGGTTAAGGTTATGTATAGTAACCCTAGGTGTAAAATAGTAAATAATGGCTACATCTCAGAAAGTTTAAAACTATCTAGAGGGGTAAAACAAGGTTGTCCACTATCAGCATATCTATTTATTATTGCCATTGAAATGTTAGCTGCCAAGATTAGATCAAACAATAATATTAAGGGATTAGAAATCTGTGGCTTAAAAACTAAGGTGTCATTGTACGCTGATGATTCATGCTTTCTTTGAAAACCACAATTTGAGTCTCTCCACGGCCTCTTAAAGGATCTAGATACTTTTGATATCCTCTCTGGATTAAAACCAAATTATGATGAATGTACCATATTACGTATTGGATCACAAAAAAAATGCCCATTTTACATTACCATGTAGTTTACCAATTAAATGGTCTGATGGAGATGTGGACATACTCGGTATACAAATCCCAAAAGAACGAAATGATCTCATTCCAATACATTTTTATAGAAAGTTTTTTTTTCCTACCTTGGAAAGGAAAATACCTGTCTATTTGTGGAAAAATCACCCTGATTAACTCTAGTTATATCACAGTTTACCTATTTGCTTATGGTTTTACCTACACCTAGTGACCTGCTTTTTAAATGATATGAACAAAAAATATTACATTTTATTTGGAACGGCAAGCCAGATAAAATTAAAAGGGCCTAGTTATATAACGAATATGAATTCGGTGGGCAGAAATGATTAAATATTAAAACATTAGACCTCTCACTAAAGGCATCAGTCATACAAAAGTTATACTTAATTCCAAACTGGTTCTCTAGTCAATTGGTACGAATGTCTCATCCTATATTCAGGAAGGGCCTTTTCCCCTTTATTCAGATTACACCTGCTCACTTTTGGTTGTTTGAAAAGGAAATAATCTCCAAAATATCTTTATTTTTTAAACCTTTTTAAGCATTAGAAAGTACAAATAGTACGACAAATATTGTGGTTAAATAAATAGGACTGGTGGAGATATGTCACACATGCAGCTAACACAGACACATGGACATTTCTGCTCTACCCAAAATTACAACCAATTAATTGCAGCATTACCACAAAAATGGAAGAGGCAAGTAGAAGGGGAAAAAAGTAAGGAACTTGTATGTCGGCCCTGTATTAAAGAACATAAATGGTTAAAAAAAAGTGTGATAAATAAAAACATACCAATTTCATGTAAGGACCAAAAATTGACAGCTGTGCCATATAAATTGCAAAATAGTTGGGAAGAGATTTTCGATGTACCCATTCCATGGCACATGGTTTATGAATTGATACGCAAAGCAACACCGGATTCAAAACTTCACATTTTTCAATTTACAAAATTCTTGCAACTAATACAATGTTATATATATGGGGGATATAATCTTCCCAGCTCTGCAGATTCTGCTGTGATGAGGTAGAGTCATTAGATCATGTATTTTGGTATTGTCCATATGTAGCAAATATTTGGTCACAGGTTCAGTAATGGCTGAAGAATTGCAACATTTGCCTAGAACTAACACTACAGATAGCAATACTGGGTGATTTGAAAAGCCATAGTCAATTAATCATTGATCTAATAATTATTTTAGCAAAAATGTTTATTTTTAATTTACAATCTGTAGAAGCTATGAGAATAGGAAGGTTCAATTATTTTGTGAAGCATCACAGCACAGTTGAAAAATATATGGCAAATAGAAATCCGAAATGGATGATGTTGAGAGACAGATGGGAGGGGTTGAATGGAGCTGAAGGGTGGGACTAATAACAAGATAAACAATGTAAAGCATACGGGATCTGTAGGATGTATATAGTTTCGGAACTTTTGTGAAATAGCATCGTTACAAATAGAAATCAAACTGGATAGACATCAGAAATAGAGGAAGGACTAAGTACAAACAAGAGAGAACTATTGTAAAGTAGACTGTGTCTGTAGAATGTGTATAAGATGTATAAATTGAAGGTAAAAGAAGAAGTGTTTATTAGTTTACTCCAATTGGGGGATCGGCGGTAGGGTTTGCGGGGAATAATAATAAAGGTATATTCTTTAAAAAAGTATGTATGTCTATATACTGTAGGTATGTGTATATATATATGTGTATATGTATGCATGCGTGTATGGATATGTATATTTACCCAAAAAATAAAGGGGATTGGAAATGATGCAGACAATTACATTGGAAACAACATTCTTTCCGCAATATTAAGCTGATCCACCCCTTAAAATATATATATGTTTTAAAAGCACTGCTCTGCTGGTCTGCATCCATGCCTGGCAGCAGTGTTACACTTTGATAAATCACCAATATGGCTGCACCAGTAATAAACTCATCACAGACTGCACTAATTGACAGAGGCTTCTATTCCCATCAGGTAATTCAATCTTCACACAGGGGGACTGTTGGGGGCTGGTAGGGGGCTTCTGGGGGCTGCTGGTGACTGATAGGGGCTTGGGGACTGGTGGGGGCTGGTAGGGGGCTGGGGGACTGCTGGGGGGGGACTGCTGGGGACTGGTAGGGGGCTTGGGGACCTGTGGGGGAATGGGGGACTGCTGGGGACTGGTAGGGGCTGAGGGACTGCCGGGGGCTGGGGGACTGCTGGGGGCTGGGGGACTGCTGGGGACTGGTGGGGGCTGGGGGACTGCTGGGGGCTGGGGGACTGCTGGGGACTGGTGGGGCTTGGGGACTGTTGGGGGCTGGGGGACTGGTAGGGGCTGGGGGACTGGTAGGGGGCTGGGGGACTGCTGGGGACTGGCAGGGGGCTGGGGGACTGGTAGGGGCTGGGGGACTGCTGGGGACTGGCAGGGGCTGGGGGACTGCTGGGGACTGGTAGGGGGCTGGGGGACTGCTGGGGACTGGTAGGGGGCTGGGGACTGGTAGGGGGCTGGGGGACTGCTGGGGACTGGCAGGGGGCTCGGAGACTGTTGGGGGGCTTGGGGACTGTTGGGGGGCTGGGGACTGCTGGGGACTGGTAGGGGGCTGGGGGACTGCTGGGGACTGCTGGGGGGTCTGGGGGACTGCTGGGGACTGCTAGGGGGCTGGGGGACTGCTGGGGGAGGGCTGGGGGACTGCTGGGGACTGGTAGGGGCATGGGTGTTGGTGTAGGCGTATCTGAATCTTAGCAACTTTAATTTCTACACTTTTCCTCCTTCCTTCCATCTCTCCCTTCTTTCCTCTTTGGAATGTGTAGGTAAGGGAGAGGGGGGTGTGGGTCTGAGTCACTGTGTTTGAGTTAAGTAGCCAGTCCTGTGTGAACCCGCAAGAGACCCTGTCACAACGGGGCTGCTGATGCAGACACATTACTGTGATGGACTATGGACTGGCTGGCAGAGCAAACTAACATCTCAAGATAATGGGCTGCCGAGAGCTGAGGACTGTCTACCACAAGAATTTATAAATATTACTCATAGACTTATTGGATACTGCAACTGATCCCAAACTGCCCAGACAATCCAAGAACATAGAAAACTATGAGATATAAGGAAATTGAAAAGCATAAGTGGTTGAAATGAATTGTCTGTCTGAGTCATGCGGCTTAGTAAGAGTAGAGTAGAAAGAGAGAGAGAGAGAGAGAGAGAGAGAGAGAGAGAGAGAGAGAGAGAGAGAGAGAGAGAGAGAGAGAGAGAGAGAGAGAGTAAAGAACATTTAAAGTGGGCATAAGCTCCCATTAATTCATGTCTCCCAGGAGGATGGGAGATATATTTTGCCTCAGGGGAAAAAACTTAGGGGGATTTTGCCTCAGGTTGCTGCGAGAGTTCTGAACTGTAATACTCAGGAGCAATTTAAGTCTCATCCAGTGCCTTGGGCCCAGAACCATGCTACCACTGGCCAAGATATACAGGGAGGACATGACCTGCATTACAAGGATCTCTCTCTCTCTCTCTCTCTCTCTCTCTCTCTCTCTCTCTCTCTCTCTCTCTCTCTCTCTCTCTGTCTCTCTCTCTCTATTCAATTCAATTCAAGGTGCTTTATTGGCATTGGAAATATGTGTTGTATTTACAATGGTGTTTGTTCTTCACTGGTTGCCCTTTTCTTGTGGCAACAGGTCACAAATCTTGCTGCTGTGATTTCACACTGTGGAATTTCACCCAGTAGATATGGGAGTCTCTCAAAATTGGCTTTGTTTTCAAATTCTCTGTGTAATCTGAGGGAAATATGTGTCTCTAATATGGTCATACATTGGACAGGATGTTAGGAAGTGCAGCTCAATTTACACCTCATTTTGTGGGCAGTGTGCACATAGCCTGTCTTCTCTTGAGAGCCATGTCTGCCTACGGTGGCCTTTCTCAATAGCAAGGCTATGCTCACTGAGTCTGTACATAGTCAAAGCTTTCCTTAAGTTTGGGTCAGTAACAGTGGTCAGGTATTCTGCCACTGTGTACTCTCTGTTTAGGGCCAAATAGCATTCTAGTTTGCGCTGTTTTTTTGTTAATTCTTTCCAATGTGTCAAGTAATTATCTTTTTGTTTTCTCATGATTTGGTTGGGTCTAATTGTGCTGCTGTCCTTGGGATCTGTGGGGTGTGTTTGTGTTTGTGAACAGAGCCCTAGGACCAGCTTGCTTAGGGGACTCTTCTCCGGGTTCATCTTTCTGTAGGTGATGGCTTTGTTATGGAAGGTTTGGGAATCACTTCCTCTTCGGTGGTTGTAGAATATAATGGCTCTTTTCTGGATTTTGATAATTAGTGGGTATCGGCCTAATTCTGCTCTGCATGCATTATTTGGTGTTCTACGTTGTACACGGAGGATATTTTTGCAGAATTCTGCATGCAGAGTCTCAATTTGGTGTTTGTCAATGGTGTTTGTCAATTTGGTGTTTGTTTTTTGTGTGCTCTAGGGCAATGGTGTCTAGATGGAATTTGTATTTGTGGTCCTGGCGACTGGACCTTTTTTGGAACACCATTATTTTTGTCTTACTGAGATTTACTGTCCAGGTCTGGCAGAATCTGTGCAGAATATCTAGGTGCTGCTGTAGGCCCTCCTTGGTTGGTGACAGAGGCACCAGATCATCAGCAAACAGTAGACATTTGACTTCAGATTCTAGTAGGGTGACGCTGGCTGCTGCAGACTGTTGTAATGCCTGCGCCAATTCGTTGATACAGATGTTGAAGAGGGTGGGGCTTAAGCTGCATCCCTGTCTCACCCCACGGCCATCTGTGAAGAAATTTGTGTGTTTTTTGCCTATTTTAACCACACACTTGTTGTTTGTGTATATGGATTTTAGAATTTTAGAATGTTTTACACCCAACACCAATTTCCATCAATTTGTATAGCAGACCCTCATGCCAAATTGAGTCGAAGGCTTTTTTTAAATCAACAAAGCACGAGAAGACTTTGCCTTTGTTTTGATTTGTTTGGTTGTCAATTAGGGTGTGCAGGGTGAATACATGGTCTATTGTACGGTAATTTGGTAAGAAGCCAATTTGACATTTGCTCAGTACATTGTTTTCATTGAGGAAATGTACGAGTCTGCTGTTAATGATAATGCAGAGGATTTTCCCAAGGTTGCTGTTGACGCATATCCCACGGTAGTTATTGGGGTCAAATTTGTCTCCACTTTTGTGGATTGGGGTGATCAGTCCTTGTTTCCAAATATTGGGGAAGATGCCAGAGCTAATGATGATGTTAAAGCGTTTTAGTATAGCCAATTGGAATTTGTTGTCTGTATATTTGATAATTTAATTAAGGATACCATCAACACCACAGGCCTTTTTGGGTTGGAGAGTTTTTATTTTGTTCTGTAGCTCATTCTAGGTAATTGGAGAATCCAGTGGGTTCTGGTAGTCTTTAATAGTTGATTCTAAGATTTGTATTTAATCCTGTATATGTTTTTGCTCTTTATTCTTTGTAATAGAGCCAAAAGGATTGGAGAAGTGGTTTACCCATACATCTCCATTTTGGATAGATCATTCTTTGTGTTGTTATTTGTTTAGTGTTTTCCAATTTTTCCTTTTGAATTTCTATCCAAATGTAAAATGTTCCTGTTTTGATTAATTTAATGGAGTGAGTTAGGTCTGCTCTATACCAAATTAGCATACCCCCTGAGTCCCTTCCCTGTTTCACACCTGGTAGTTTGGTGGATGGGACTACCAGCTCTCTGTAACCTAGAGGGCAACCGGTGGGTCCGTCTCCTCTATACCAGGTTTCTTGCAGGATGACAATGTCTGTATTACCGATTTCTTTGGTGATGTCCGGGTTCCTGCTCTTTAGGCCAAAGGCAGATGACATCAGGCCTTGGATATTCCAGGATGATATAGTGAAGGCTTTGTGTTCCATAAAGTGTCCAATGTTGTTGGTCGTGTGGTGTGAGTGTGAGCAGAGCTTGTTGATCATCTGGTACATGCCATTGGCTTGGGCAAGTGTAAGAGTGGGGGTTGGGCCTGTTTGCCCACTCACTGCCTGGGTGTATGTGTGACTTCCATGTTGAGGCCCTCTTTGCGGGGATGGGGTGCATGGGGTGGGCAGGTCTCTCTCTCTCTCTTTCCCTCTCTCCATTTCTCAGAATTACACTTTACCTCGCTATGGCTCTATCCCCGTCTTCTCTCTTTTAATTACTCTTACCTTGATCTCCTTTTTCTCTCTCTCTTCTCATCGTTCTCTTCTGAGCTTCTCTTTGAAATAGTAGTAAACATGTCAATTGGCCAGGCTTACCCGGCAGAGATTTGAATCTATTAATAAGCAATTACCCAATAAGAGAAAAATGTCAACTTACTTTGATGCAGCTGACTCCGAAGCAGAACAAATATAATTTTAAAGTACAAATTAATTTGTATATATTTGTGTGTGAGTGGAGATTGACATATGAATTCAGACCACGTTCTGAGGACATTGACCTTGGGAAGGTGAGTTGTTACTGCGTTTCTGGACCCGACATGCTTTTCTCCTTTTTAAAAGGCACAGAAATTAAATTATTCTGATCGATAGGCAGGCCTCTCACATGGCAGGCTGGAGTCTCTCTTCACAGCAGCAGGGGGGCGGGCGGGGGATCGATGGACGGAAGAGCCACACTGGCACAGCGGCAGAGGGAGGGGAGACTTCTACCTGATCCTGGAGAGTAATCTCCCCATGTAGGCTACTTAGAGAGGCCAAGGGCTAATATCCACCTCTCACACACCTGTGAGACCAGTTAACCAGGACAAAGGTCTTATGAAGGAGTAGGTCTGCTGTACACTTACTGATGATATGTTACACTTCACAAGGCCGGTACACTTGGATAACTTTGAAAGTTCCGCTTCTTGGTAAGTTGGTTCAAAAAATTACATTTAAGGCAATTCTAAGGGGACATGTTAAAGGCATATTTATTCTTAATAAAGAATAAATAACAAGTTTACGAGAGTAAATACAGCAATGTGCACTTAGACTTAAAACATGTCTCTTGGTACAATGAAAAACAGAGGGCAGAAGAGGCTGAAAGGCATCACACTTTTTCCAAATTACTTTCTAAAGCATGTTAAAAGTGTCCAGCAAACCGCTGGGGTATAAACCTTACAAATAAGACTGCCCCCAAATGCCAAATCAATCCCTTTCTATGTTTCCAGCAAACCACTGGGGTATAAACCTTACAAATAAGACTGCCCCCAAATGCCAACTCAATCCCTTTCTATGTTTCCAGCAAACCACTGGGGTATTAACCTTACAAATAAGACTGCCCCCAAATGCCAACTCAATCCCTTTCTATGTTTCCAGCAAACCACTGGGGTATAAATCTTACAAATAAGACTGCCCCCAAATGTCAACTCAATCTCTTTCTATGTTTCTAGGGGTATAAACCTTACAAATAATACTGCCCCCAAATGTCAACTCAATCCCTTTCTATGTTTCCAGCAAACCAGTGGGGTATAAACCTTACAAATAAGACTGTCCCCAAATGTCAACTCAATCCCTTTCTATGTTTCCAGCAAACCACTGGGGTATAAACCTTACAAATAAGACTGCCCCCAAATGTCAACTCAATCTCTTTCTATGTTTCCAGCAAACCACTGGGGTATAAACCTTACAAATAAGACTGCCGCCAAATGTCAACTCAATCCCTTTCTATGTTTCCAGCAAACCACTGGGGTATTAACCTTACAAATAAGACTGCCCCCAAATGTCAACTCAATCTCTTTCTATGTTTCTAGGGGTATAAACCTTACAAAAAAGACTGCCCCCAAATGCAAACTCAATCCCTTTCTATGTTTCCAGCAAACCACTGGGGTATAAACCTTACAAATGAGACTGGCCCCAAATGTCAACTCGATCTCTTTCTATGTTTCCAGGGGTATAAACCTTACAAATAAGACTGCCCCCAAATGTCAACTCAATCCCTTTCTGTTTCCAGCAAACCACTGGGGTATAAACCTTACAAATAAGATTGTCCCCAAATGTCAACTCAATCTCTTTCTATGTTTCTAGGGGTATAAACCTTACAAATAAGACTGCCCCCAAATGCCAACTCAATTCCTTTCTATGTTTCCAGCAAACCACTGGGGTATAAAACTTACAAATGAGACTGCCCCCAAATGTCAACTCGATCTCTTTCTATGTTTCCAGGGGTATAAACCTTACAAATAAGACTGCCCCCAAATGTCAACTCAATCTCTTTCTATGTTTCCAGCAAACCACTGGGGTATAAACCTTACAAATAAGAATGCCACCAAATGTCAACTCAATCTCTTTCTATGTTTCTAGGGGTATAAACCTTACAAATAAGACTGCCCCCAAATGTCAACTCAATCTCTTTCTATGTTTCTAGGGGTATAAACCTTACAAATAAGACTGCCCCCAAATGTCAACTCAATATCTTTCTATGTTTCCAGCAAACCACTGGGGTATAAACCTTACAAATAAGACTGCCCCCAAATGCCAACTCAATCCCTTTCTATGTTTTCAGCAAACCACTGGGGTATAAACCTTACAAATAAGACTGCCCCCAAATGCCAACTCAATCCCTTTCTATGTTTCTAGGGGTATAAACCTTACAAATAAGACTGCCCCGAAATGTCAACTCAATCTCTTTCTATGTTTCTAGGGGTATAAACCTTACAAATAAGACGTCCCCCAAATATCAACTCAATCTCTTTCTATGTTTCTAGGGGTATAAACCTTACAAATAAAACTGCCCCCAAATGTCAACTCAATCCCTTTCTATGTTTCCAGCAAACCACTGGGGTATAAACCTTACAAATAAGACTGCCCCCAAATGCCAACTCAATCCCTTTCTATGTTTCCAGCAAACCACTGGGGTATAAACCTTACAAATAAGACTGCCCCCAAATGTCAACTCAATCTCTTTCTATGTTTCTAGGGGTATAAACCTTACAAATAAGACTGCCCCCAAATGTCAACTCAATCTCTTTCTATGTTTCCAGGGGTATAAAACCTTACAAATAAGACTGCCCCCAAATGTCAACTCAATCTCTTTCTATGTTTCCAGCAAACCACTGGGGTATAAACCTTACAAATAAGACTGCCCCCAAATGTCAACTCAATCTCTTTCTATGTTTCTAGGGGTATAAACCTTACAAATAAGACTGCCCCCAAATGTCAACTCAATCTCTTTCTATGTTTCCAGGGGTATAAAACCTTACAAATAAGACTGCCCCCAAATGTCAACTCAATCTCTTTCTATGTTTCCAGCAAACCACTGGGGTATAAACCTTACAAATAAGACTGCCCCCAAATGCCAACTCAATCCCTTTCTATGTTTCCAGCAAACCACTGGGGTATAAACCTTACAAATAAGACTGCCCCCAAATGTCAACTCAATCTCTTTCTATGTTTCTAGGGGTATAAACCTTACAAATAAGACTGCCCCCAAATGTCAACTCAATCTCTTTCTATGTTTCTAGGGGTATAAACCTTACAAATAAGACTGCCCCCAAATGTCAACTCAATCCCTTTCTATGTTTCTAGGGGTATAAACCTTACAAATAAGACTGCCCCCAAATGTCAACTCAATCTCTTTCTATGTTTCTAGGGGTATAAACCTTACAAATAAGACTGCCCCCAAATGCCAACTCAATCCCTTTCTATGTTTCCAGCAAACCACTGGGGTATAAACCTTACAAATAAGACTGCCCCCAAATGTCAACTCAATCTCTTTCTATGTTTCTAGGGGTATAAACCTTACAAATAAGACTGCCCCCAAATGTAAACTCAATCTCTTTCTATGTTTCCAGGGGTATAAAACCTTACAAATAAGACTGCCACCAAATGTCAACTCGATCTCTTTCTATGTTTCTAGGGGTATAAACCTTACAAATAAGACTGCCCCCAAATGTCAACTCAATCTCTTTCTATGTTTCTAGGGGTATAAACCTTACAAATAAGACTGCCCCCAAATGTCAACTCAATCCCTTTCTATGTTTCTAGGGGTATAAACCTTACAAATAAGACTGCCCCCAAATGTCAACTCAATATCTTTCTATGTTTCCAGCCAACCACTGGGGTATAAACCTTACAAATAAGACTGCCCCCAAATGCCAACTCAATCCCTTTCTATGTTTTCAGCAAACCACTGGGGTATAAACCTTACAAATAAGACTGCCCCCAAATGCCAACTCAATCCCTTTCTATGTTTCTAGGGGTATAAACCTTACAAATAAGACTGCCCCCAAATGCAAACTCAATCCCTTTCTATGTTTCCAGCAAACCACTGGGGTATAAACCTTACAAATAAGACTGCCCCCAAATGTCAACTCAATCTCTTTCTATGTTTCTAGGGGTATAAACCTTACAAATAAGACTTCCCCCAAATATCAACTCAATCTCTTTCTATGTTTCTAGGGGTATAAACCTTACAAATAAAACTGCCCCCAAATGTCAACTCAATCCCTTTCTATGTTTCCAGCAAACCACTGGGGTATAAACCTTACAAATAAGACTGTCCCCAAATGTCAACTCAATCCCTTTCTATGTTTCTAGGGGTATAAACCTTACAAATAAGACTGCCCCCAAATGCCAACTCAATCCCTTTCTATGTTTCCAGCAAACTACTGGGGTATAAACCTTACAAATAAGACTGCCCCCAAATGTCAACTCAATCTCTTTCTATGTTTCTAGGGGTATAAACCTTACAAATAAGACAGCCCCCAAATGTCAACTCAATCTCTTTCTATGTTTCCAGGGGTATAAAACCTTACAAATAAGACTGCCCCCAAATGTCAACTCAATCTCTTTCTATGTTTCCAGCAAACCACTGGGGTATAAACCTTACAAATAAGACTGCCCCCAAATGTCAACTCAATCTCTTTCTATGTTTCTAGGGGTATAAACCTTACAAATAAGACTGCCCCCAAATGTCAACTCAATCTCTTTCTATGTTTCCAGGGGTATAAAACCGTACAAATAAGACTGCCCCCAAATGTCAACTCAATCTCTTTCTATGTTTCCAGCAAACCACTGGGGTATAAACCTTACAAATAAGACTGCCCCCAAATGTCAACTCAATCCCTTTCTATGTTTCGAGGGGTATAAACCTTACAAATAAGACTGCCCCCAAATGCCAACTCAATCCCTTTCTATGTTTCCAGCAAACCACTGGGGTATAAACCTTACAAATAAGACTGCCCCCAAATGTCAACTCAATCTCTTTCTATGTTTCTAGGGGTATAAACCTTACAAATAAGACTGCCCCCAAATGTCAACTCAATCTCTTTCTATGTTTCTAGGGGTATAAAGACTGCCCCCAAATGCCAACTCAATCCCTTTCTATGTTTCCAGCAAACCACTGGGGTATAAACCTTACAAATAAGACTGCCCCCAAATGTCAACTCAATCTCTTTCTATGTTTCCAGGGGTATAAAACCTTACAAATAAGACTGCCACCAAATGTCAACTCGATCTCTTTCTATGTTTCCAGGGGTATAAACAATACAAATAAGACTGCCCCAAATGTCAACTCAATCTCTTTCTATGTTTCCAGCAAACCACTGGGGTATAAACCTTACAAATAAGACTGCCCCCAAATGTCAACTCAATCTCTTTCTATGTTTCTAGGGGTATAAACCTTACAAATAAGACTGCCCCCAAATGTCAACTCAATCTCTTTCTATGTTTCTAGGGGTATAAACCTTACAAATAAGACTGCCCCCAAATGCCAACTCAATCCCTTTCTATGTTTCCAGCAAACCACTGGGGTATAAACCTTACAAATGTCAACTCAATCTCTTTCTATGTTTCTAGGGGTATAAATGAACCTTACAAATAAGACTGCCCCCAAATGTCAACTCGATCTCTTTCTATGTTTCCAGGGGTATAAACCTTGTGGTCCTTCTGTAGCTCAGTTGGTAGAGCATGGCGCTTGTAACGCCAGGGTAGTGGGTTCGATTCCCGGGACCACCCATACGTAGAATGTATGCACACATGACTGTAAGTCGCTTTGGATAAAAGCGTCTGCTAAATGGCATATATTATTATTATTATTATTATATTATAAGACTGCCCCCAAATGTCAACTCAATCTCTTTCTATGTTTCCAGCAAACCACTGGGGTATAAACCTTACAAATAAGACTGCCCCCAAATGTCAACTCAATCTCTTTCTATGTTTCTAGGGGTATAAACCTTACAAATAAGACTGCCCCCAAATGTCAACTCAATCCTTTCTATGTTTCTAGGGGTATAAACCTTACAAATAAGACTGCCCCCAAATGTCAACTCAATCCTTTTCTATGTTTCCAGCAAACCACTGGGGTATAAACCTTACAAATAAGACTGTCCCCAAATGTCATCTCAATCCCTTTCTATGTTTCCAGCAAACCACTGGGGTATAAACCTTACAAATAAGACTGCCCCCAAATGTCAACTCGATCTCTTTCTATGTTTCTAGGGGTATAAACCTTACAAATAAGACTGCCCTCAAATGTCAACTCAATCTCTTTCTATGTTTCTAGGGGTATAATCCTTACAAATAAGACTGCCCCCAAATGTCAACTCAATCTCTTTCTATGTTTCTAGGGGTATAAACCTTACAAATAAGACTGCCCCCAAATGTCAACTCAATCTCTTTCTATGTTTCCAGGGGTATAAAAACCTTACAAATAAGACTGCCACCAAATGTCAACTCGATCTCTTTCTATGTTTCCAGGGGTATAAACCTTACAAATAAGACTGCCCCCAAATGCCAACTCAATCCCTTTCTATGTTTCCAGCAAACCACTGGGGTATAAACCTTACAAATAAGACTGCCGCCAAATGCCAACTCAATCCTTTTCTATGTTTCCAGCAAACCACTGGGGTATAAACCTTACAAATAAGACTTCCCCCAAATATCAACTCAATCTCTTTCTATGTTTCTAGGGGTATAAACCTTACAAATAAGACTGCCCCCAAATGTCAACTCAATCCCTTTCTATGTTTCCAGCAAACCACTGGGGTATAAACCTTACAAATAAGACTGTCCCCAAATGTCAACTCAATCTCTTTCTATGTTTCGAGGGGTATAAACCTTACAAATAAGACTGCCCCCAAATGTCAACTCAATCTCTTTCTATGTTTCTAGGGGTATAAAGACTGCCCCCAAATGCCAACTCAATCCCTTTCTATGTTTCCAGCAAACCACTGGGGTATAAACCTTACAAATAAGACTGCCCCCAAATGTCAACTCAATCTCTTTCTATGTTTCCAGATAAAACCTTACAAATAAGACTGCCACCAAATGTCAACTCGATCTCTTTCTATGTTTCCAGGGGTATAAACAATACAAATAAGACTGCCCCAAATGTCAACTCGATCTCTTTCTATGTTTCCAGGTGTATAAACCTTACAAATAAGACTGCCCCCAAATGCCAACTCAATCTCTTTCTATGTTTCTAGGGGTATAAACCTTACAAATAAGACTGCCCCCAAATGTCAACTCAATCTCTTTCTATGTTTCTAGGGGTATAAACCTTACAAATAAGACTGCCCCCAAATGCCAACTCAATCCCTTTCTATGTTTCCAGCAAACCACTGGGGTATAAACCTTACAAATAAGACTGCCCCCAAATGTCAACTCAATCTCTTTCTATGTTTCGAGGGGTATAAACCTTACAAATAAGACTGCCCCCAAATGTCAACTCAATCTCTTTCTATGTTTCCAGGGGTATAAACAATACAAATAAGACTGCCCCAAATGTCAACTCAATCTCTTTCTATGTTTCCAGCAAACCACTGGGGTATAAACCTTACAAATAAGACTGCCCCCAAATGTCAACTCAATCTCTTTCTATGTTTCTAGGGGTATAAACCTTACAAATAAGACTGCCCCCAAATGTCAACTCAATCTCTTTCTATGTTTCTAGGGGTATAAACCTTACAAATAAGACTGCCCCCAAATGCCAACTCAATCCCTTTCTATGTTTCCAGCAAACCACTGGGGTATAAACCTTACAAATGTCAACTCAATCTCTTTCTATGTTTCTAGGGGTATAAATGAACCTTACAAATAAGACTGCCCCCAAATGTCAACTCGATCTCTTTCTATGTTTCCAGGGGTATAAACCTTGTGGTCCTTCTGTAGCTCAGTTGGTAGAGCATGGCGCTTGTAACGCCAGGGTAGTGGGTTCGATTCCCGGGACCACCCATACGTAGAATGTATGCACACATGACTGTAAGTCGCTTTGGATAAAAGCGTCTGCTAAATGGCATATATTATTATTATTATTATTATTATATATAAGACTGCCCCCAAATGTCAACTCAATCTCTTTCTATGTTTCCAGCAAACCACTGGGGTATAAACCTTACAAATAAGACTGCCCCCAAATGTCAACTCAATCTCTTTCTATGTTTCTAGGGGTATAAACCTTACAAATAAGACTGCCCCCAAATGTCAACTCAATCTCTTTCTATGTTTCTAGGGGTATAAACCTTACAAATAAGACTGCCCCCAAATGTCAACTCAATCCCTTTCTATGTTTCTAGGGGTATAAACCTTACAAATAAGACTGCCCCCAAATGTCAACTCAATCCCTTTCTATGTTTCCAGCAAACCACTGGGGTATAAACCTTACAAATAAGACTGCCCCCAAATGTCAACTCGATCTCTTTCTATGTTTCCAGGGGTATAAACCTTACAAATAAGACTGCCCTCAAATGTCAACTCAATCTCTTTCTATGTTTCTAGGGGTATAATCCTTACAAATAAGACTGCCCCCAAATGTCAACTCAATCTCTTTCTATGTTTCTAGGGGTATAAACCTTACAAATAAGACTGCCCCCAAATGTCAACTCAATCTCTTTCTATGTTTCCAGGGGTATAAAAACCTTACAAATAAGACTGCCACCAAATGTCAACTCGATCTCTTTCTATGTTTCCAGGGGTATAAACCTTACAAATAAGACTGCCCCCAAATGCCAACTCAATCCCTTTCTATGTTTCCAGCAAACCACTGGGGTATAAACCTTACAAATAAGACTGCCGCCAAATGCCAACTCAATCCTTTTCTATGTTTCCAGCAAACCACTGGGGTATAAACCTTACAAATAAGACTTCCCCCAAATATCAACTCAATCTCTTTCTATGTTTCTAGGGGTATAAACCTTACAAATAAGACTGCCCCCAAATGCCAACTCAATCCCTTTCTATGTTTCCAGCACACCACTGGGGTATAAACCTTACAAATAAGACTGCCCCCAAATGTCAACTCAATCTCTTTCTATGTTTCGAGGGGTATAAACGTTACAAATAAGACTGCCCCCAAATGTCAACTCAATCTCTTTCTATGTTTCCAGCAAACCACTGGGGTATAAACCTTACAAATAAGACTGCCCCCAAATGTCAACTCAATCTCTTTCTATGTTTCTAGGGGTATAAACCTTACAAATAAGACCTCCCCCAAATGTCAACTCAATCTCTTTCTATGTTTCTAGGGGTATAAACCTTACAAATAAGACTGCCCCCAAATGCCAACTCAATCCCTTTCTATGTTTCCAGCAAACCACTGGGGTATAAACCTTACAAATAAGACTGCCCCCAAATGTCAACTCAATCTCTTTCTATGTTTCCAGCAAACCACTGGGGTATAAACCTTACAAATAAGACTGCCCCCAAATGCCAACTCAATCCCTTTCTATGTTTCCAGCAAACCACTGGGGTATAAACCTTACAAATAAGACTGCCCCCAAATGTCAACTCAATCTCTTTCTATGTTTCCAGCAAACCACTGGGGTATAAACCTTACAAATAAGACTGCCCCCAAATGTCAACTCAATCTCTTTCTATGTTTTTAAGGATATTGTGCAGCAGAAAATAGATGATGCTCATAAAAGCCTACAAGAGCCTGCTGGTGAAGAAGTGCTGTGCACGGCGATTAAGAAGATAATTAATCTCTAATGAGATTGATCTATCTGATTTATTAGCTCTGAAACAGGCATCATCTCTCCCGCTGTATTAAAGCCCATCCTAACAACCTACCTAATTGTGTGTGTGGAGGTGTGTGTGTGTGTGTGTGTGGAGGGGTGGGGTGTGTGGAGGGGTGGGGTGTGGGTGGGTGTGCAGTATAAATCCTACCTCCTAGGGTGACACACGTGCAGCAGCTGAAGGTACTAAGCTGGGAGGCTTTGATTCTCATTGAGCTGACTGTATAGTCCTACCAACAGACCAGACGTTAGCTTTACCAAGCTTTTACAAGGTTGTCACAACCACCTAGCATATGTTGAAGTTAGATCAGGAAGAGGCTAGATCAGGAATAGAGGGATGACAGAACGAGGAGAGAGTAAGTCAGATAAAAGAAGGTAAAGCGAGTTAGCGGCCCACCCACTCAACAAGGAAGTCATGGGGGATATAGAGTCAGCCACGTCCTATGAGTTTAACTGCATGTTCATATGGAAAATAACATATGGAGGGAGAGGAGGGAGAGGAGGGAGAGGATGGAGGGAGAGGATGGAGAGGATGGAGGGAGAGGATTATCGGGAGAGGATAGAGGGAGAGGATGGAGAGGATGGAGAGGAAGGAGAGGAAGGAGAGGTTGGAGAGGATGGAGATGAAGGAGAGGATGGAGAGGATGGAGAGAATGGAGAGGATGGAGGGAGAGGATGGAGGGAGAGGATGGAGAGGATGGAGGGAGAGGATGAGAGGATGGAGAGGATGGAGAGGATGGATGGAGAGGATGGAGAGGATGGAGAGGAGGGAGAATATGGAGGGATGGAGAGGGAGAGGATGGAGGGAGAGGATGGAGAGGATGGAGAGGATGGAGAGGATGGAGTGGATGGAGAGGATGGAGAGGATAGAGGGAGAGGATGGAGAGGATGGAGGGATGGAGAGGATAGATGGAGAGGATGGAGGGAGAGGATGGAGAGGATGGAGGGAGAGGATGGAGAGGATAGAGGGAGAGGATGGAGGGAGAGGAGGGAGAGGATGGAGAGAGAGGAGAGAGATGGAGAGGATGGAGAGGATGGAGGGAGAGGATGGAGGGAGAGGAGGGAGAGGATGGAGAGGATGGAGGGAGAGGATAGAGGGAGAGGATAGAGGGAGAGGATGGAGAGGATGGAGGGAGAGGATGTAGGGAGAGGATGTAGGGAGAGGATGGAGGGAGAGGATGGAGAGGATGGAGAGGATAGAGGGAGAGGATGGAGGGAGAGGATGGAGAGGATAGAGGGAGAGGATGGAGAGCATGGAGGGAGAGGATAGAGGGAGAGGATGGAGGGAGAGGATGGAGGGTGAGGATGAAGGGAGAGGATGAAGGGAGAGGATGGAGGGAGAGGATGGAGAGGATAGTGGGAGAGGATGGAGGGAGAGGATGGAGAGGATGGAGAGGATAGAGGGAGAGGATGGAGAGGATGAAGGGAGAGGATGAAGGGAGAGGATGATGGAGAGGATGGAGAGGATAGAGGGAGAGGATGGAGAGCATGGAGGGAGAGGATAGAGGGAGAGCATGGAGGGAGAGGATGGAGGGTGAGGATGAAGGGAGAGGATGGAGAGGATGGAGGGAGAGGATAGAGGGAGAGGATAGAGGGAGAGGATGGAGAGGATGGAGAGGAAGGAGAGGAAGGAGAGGTTGGAGAGGATGGAGAGGATACGAAGGAGAGGATGGAGAGGATGGAGAGAATGGAGAGGATGGAGGAGAGGATGAGAGGATGGAGGGAGAGGATGGAGAGGATGGAGAGGATGGAGAGGATGGAGAGAGATGGATGGAGAGAGATGGAGAGGATGGAGAGAGATGGAGAGGATGGAGAAGATGGAAAGGATGGAGAGGATGGAGAGGAGAGAGATGGAGAGAGATGGAGGGAGATGGATGGAGAGGATGGAGAGGAGAGGGAGAGGATGGAGGAGGATAGGATGGAGAGGATAGATGGAGAGGATGGAGGGAGAGATGAGGATGGAGGGGAGAGGATGGAGAGGATGGAGGGAGAGGATGGAGGGAGAGGATGGAGGGAGAGGATGAGAGAGATGGAGGGAGAGAGATAGAAGGGAGAGGATAGAGGATGAGAGGATGGAGAGGAGATGGAGAGGAAGGAGAGGAAGGAGAGGATGGAGAGGATGGAGACGAAGGAGAGGATGGAGAGGATGGAGAGAATGGAGAGGATGGAGGGAGAGGATGGAGGGAGAGAGATGGAGAGGATGGAGGGAGAGGATGGAGAGGATGGAGAGGATGGAGAGGATGGATGGAGAGGATGGAGAGGATGGAGAGGATGGAGATGGAGATGGAGAAGATGGAGAGGATGGAGAGGATGGAGGAGAGAGATAGAGGGAGAGATGGAGAGGGAGGGAGAGGATAGAGGGAGATGGAGAGGATAGGATGGAGAGGATAGATGGAGAGAGATGGAGGGAGAGGATGGAGAGGATGGAGGGAGAGGATGGAGGATGAGATGGAGAGGAGGGAGATGGAGAGGATGGAGGGAGAGGATGGAGAGAGATGAGAGGGAGAGAGAATGGGAGAGGAGATGGATGGAGAGGATGGAGAGAGATAGAGGGAGAGGATGGAGAGCATGGAGGAGAGAGATAGAGAGAGAGCATGGAGGGAGAGGATGGAGAGTGGAGGGAGATGAAGGGAGAGGATGGAGAGGATGGAGGGAGAGGATAGAGGGAGAGGATAGAGGGAGAGGATGGAGAGGATGGAGAGGAAGGAGAGGAAGGAGAGGTTGGAGGGGAGGATGGAGACGAAGGAGAGGATGGAGAGGATGGAGAGAATGGAGAGGATGGAGGGAGAGGATGGAGGGAGAGGATGGAGAGGATGGAGGGAGAGGATGGAGAGGATGGAGAGGATGGAGAGGATGGATGGAGAGGATGGAGAGGATGGAGAGGATGGAGAGGATGGAGAGGATGGAGGGAGAGGATGGAGAGGATGGAGAGGATGGAGTGGATGGAGAGGATGGAGAGGATAGAGGGAGAGGATGGAGAGGATAGGATGGAGAGGATAGATGGAGAGGATGGAGGGAGAGGATGGAGAGGATGGAGGGAGAGGATGGAGAGGATGGAGGGAGAGGATGGAGGGGAGGAGGAGGAGAGAGATAGGAGAGAGAGGATAGAGGGAGAGATGGAGGATGAGGGAGAGGATGGAGGGAGAGGAGGGAGGAGAGGATGGAGAGGATGGAGAGGAGAGGATAGGGAGAGGGAGGGAGAGGATGAGAGAGAGGATGGAGAGGATGGAGAGAGAGATGGAGAGGATGGAGAGGATGGGAGATGGAGAGGAGGATGAGAGGATGGAGGGAGGATGGAGATGGAGAGGGAGAGGATGGAGGGAGAGGATGGAGAGGATGGAGAGGATGGAGAGGATGGATGGAGAGCATGGAGGGAGAGGATAGAGGGAGAGGATGGAGAGAGAGGATGGAGGGTGAGGATGAAGGGAGAGGAGGATGAAGGGAGAGGAGATGGAGGGAGGAGAGATGGAGAGGATGGAGAGAGATAGAGGAGAGGATGGAGGGAGAGGATGTAGAGAGAGAGATGTAGGAGAGAGATGGAGAAGAGAGGATGGAGGAGAGGATGGAGAGAGGATGGAGAGGATGGAGAGGATAGAGGGAGAGGATGGAGGGAGAGGATGGAGAGGATAGAGGAGAGGATGGAGAGGATGGAGGGAGAGGATAGAGGGAGAGGATGGAGGGAGAGGATGGAGGGTGAGGATGAAGGGAGAGGATGAAGGAGAGGATGGAGGGTGAGATGGGAGAGGATGAAGGATGGAGAGGATGGAGGGAGGAGGATGAGAGGATGGAGAGGATAGTGGGAGAAGATGGAGGGAGAGATAGAGAGGAGATGGAGAGGATGAAGAGAGGATGAGAGATGAAGGAGAGGATGGAGAGGATAGAGGGAGAGGGATGGAGAGGATGGAGGGAGAGGATAGAGGGAGAGGATGGAGGGAGAGAGGATGGAGGGTGAGATGGAGAGAGATGGAGAGGAGGGAGAGGGGAGAGGATGGAGAGAGAGGATGGAGAGGATAGAGGGAGAGGATGGAGAGCATGGAGAGAGAGATAGAGGAGAGGATGGAGGGAGAGAGGATGGAGGGTGAGGATGAAGGGAGAGGATGAAGGGAGAGGATGGAGGGAGAGGATGGAGAGGATAGTGGAGGAGGAGAGGATGGAGAGAGAGATGGAGGGAGAGAGATGGAGAGGATGGAGAGATGAGAGGGAGAGGATGGAGAGGATAGAGGGAGAGGATGAATGGAGAGAGATGAAGAGAGAGAGATGATGGAGAGGATGGAGAGGATAGAGGAGGGAGAGGATGGAGAGGATGGAGGGAGAGGATAGAGGAGAGCATGGAGGGAGAGGATGGAGAGAGGATGGAGAGGATGGAGAGGATAGAGGGAGAGGATGGAGGGAGAGGATGGAGGGAGAGGATGGAGAGGATGGAGAGGATGGAGAGGATGGAGAGGATAGAGGGAGAGGATGGAGAGGATGGAGAGGATGGAGAGCATGGAGGGAGAGGATAGAGGGAGAGGATGGAGGGAGAGGATGGAGGGTGAGGATGAAGGGAGAGGATGAAGGGAGAGGATGGAGGGAGAGGATGGAGAGGATGGAGAGGATAGTGGGAGAGGATGGAGGGAGAGGATGTAGGGAGAGGATGGAGGGAGAGGATGGAGGGAGAGGATGGAGAGGATAGAGGGAGAGGATGGAGGGAGAGGATGGAGGGAGAGGATGGAGGGAGAGGATGGAGGGATGAGGATGAAGGAGGAGAGGATGAAGGGAGAGGATGGAGGGTGAGGATGAAGGGATGAGAGGATGAAGGGAGAGAGGATGAAGGGAGAGGATGAAGAGGATGGAGAGGATGAAGGGAGAGGATGGAGGGAGAGAGAGGATGGAGAGATGGAGAGGATAGTGGAGAGAGGATGGAGGGAGAGGATGGAGAGGGAGAGGATGGAGAGGATGAAGGATAGAGGAGGATGAAGGGAGAGGATGGAGAGGATAGAGAAGGGAGAGGATGGAGAGCATGGAGGGAGAGGATAGAGGGAGAGGATGGAGAGGATGAGAGATGGCGGGTGAGATGGAGAGGATGGAGAGGATAGAGGGGAGAGGATGGATGGAGAGATAGAGGAGAGGATGGAGAGCATGGAGGGAGAGGATGAGGGAGAGAGGATGGAGGGAGAGGATGGAGGGTGAGGATGAAGGGAGAGGATGAAGGGAGAGGATGGAGGGAGAGGATGGAGAGGATAGTGGGAGAGGATGGAGGGAGAGGATGGAGGGAGAGGATGGAGAGGATGGAGAGGATAGAGGGAGAGGATGGAGAGGATGAAGGGAGAGGATGAAGGGAGAGGATGATGGAGAGGATGGAGAGGATAGAGGGAGAGGATGGAGAGCATGGAGGGAGAGGATAGAGGGAGAGCATGGAGGGAGAGGATGGAGGGAGAGGATGGAGAGGATGGAGGGAGAGGATGGAGAGGATGGAGAGGATGGAGAGGATAGAGGGAGAGGATGGAGAGGATGGAGAGGATGGAGAGCATGGAGGGAGAGGATGGAGAGGATGGAGAGGATAGAGGGAGAGGATGGAGAGGATGGAGAGGATGGAGAGGATAGAGGGAGAGGATGGAGAGGATGGAGAGGATAGAGGGAGAGGATGGAGAGGATGAAGGGAGAGGATGATGGAGAGGATGAAGGGAGAGGATGGAGGGAGAGGATGGAGGGAAAGGATGAAGGGAGAGGATGAAGGGAGAGGATGGAGGGAGATGATGAAGAGGATGGAGGGAGAGGATGGAGGGAGAGGATAGGGGGAGAGGATGGAGAGGATAGAGGGAGAGGATGGAGAGGATGAAGGGAGAGGATGAAGGGAGAGGATGGATGGAGAGGATGAAGGGAGAGGATGGAGGGAAAGGATGAAGGGAGAGGATGAAGGGAGAGGATGAGGGAGAGGATGAAGAGGATGGAGGGAGAGGATGGAGAGGATGGAGAGGATGGAGAGGAGAGGATGGAGGGAGAGGATGGAGAGGATGGAGGGAGAGGATGGAGAGGATGGAGAGGATGGAGAGGAGGGAGAAGATGGAGAGGATGGAGAGGATGGAGGGTGAGGATGGAGAGGATGGGGGGAGAGGATGGAGAGGATGGAGTGGATGGAGGGAGAGGATGGAGGGAGAGGATAGAGAGGATGAAGGGAGAGGATAGAGGGAGAGGATGGAGAGGATGGAGGGAGAGGATGGAGAGGATGGAGGGAGAGGATGTAGGGAGAGGATGGAGGGAGAGGATGGAGGGAGAGGATGGAGAGGATGGAGAGGATAGAGGGAGAGATAGAGGGAGAGGATGGAGAGCATGGAGGGAGAGGATAGAGGGAGAGGATGGAGGGAGAGGATGGAGGGAGAGGATGGAGGATGGGAGATGAAGGGAGAGGATGAAGGGAGAGGATGGAGGGAGAGGATGGAGAGGATGGAGAGGATGGAGAGGATGGAGGGAGAGGATGGAGGGAGAGGATGGAGGGAGAGGATGGAGGGAGAGGATGGAGAGGATAGAGGGAGAGGATGGAGAGGATGAAGGGAGAGGATGAAGGGAGAGGATGATGGAGAGGATGGAGAGGATAGAGGGAGAGTATGGAGAGCATGGAGGGAGAGGATAGAGGGAGAGCATGGAGGGAGAGGATGGAGGGTGAGGATGAAGGGAGAGGATGAAGGGAGAGGATGGAGGGAGAGGATGGAGAGGATGGAGGGATGAGGATGGAGGGAGAGGATGGAGGGAGAGGATGGAGAGGATGGAGGGAGAGGATGGAGAGGATGGAGAGGATAGAGGGAGAGGATGGAGAGGATGAAGGGAGAGGATGAAGGGAGAGGATGATGGAGAGGATGAAGGGAGAGGATGGAGGGAAAGGATGAAGGGAGAGGATGAAGGGAGAGGATGGAGGGAGAGGATGGAAGAGGATGGAGGGAGAGGATGGAGAGGATGGAGGGAGAGGATGGAGGGAGAGGATAGAGGGAGAGGATGGAGAGGATAGAGGGAGAGGATGGAGAGGATGAAGGGAGAGGATGAAGGGAGAGGATGGATGGAGAGGATGAAGGGAGAGGATGGAGGGAAAGGATGGAGAGGATGAAGGGAGAGGATGAAGGAGAGGATGAAGAGGATGGAGGGAGAGGATGGAGAGGATGGAGAGGATGGAGAGGAGAGATGGAGAGGAGAGGATGGAGAGATGGAGGGTGAGGATGGAGAGGATGGAGGGAGAGGATGGAGAGGATGGAGAGGAGATGGGAGGAGTGGATGGAGGGAGAGGATGGAGGGAGAGGATGGAGGGAGAGGATGGAGGGAAAGGATGGAGAGGATGAAGGGAGAGGATGAAGGAGAGGATGAAGAGGATGGAGGGAGAGGATGGAGAGGATGGAGAGGAGGGAGAAGATGGAGAGGATGGAGAGGATGGAGGGTGAGGATGGAGAGGATGGAGGGAGAGGATGGAGAGGATGGAGAGGATGGAGAGGATGGAGGGAGGAGGATGGAGGGAGAGGATGGAGGGAGAGGATGGAGGGAAAGGATGAAGGGAGAGGATGGAGAGGATGGAGGGAGAGGATAGAGAGGATGAAGGGAGAGGATAAAGGGAAAGGATGAAGGGAGAGGATGGAGAGAGAGGATGAAGGGAGAGGATGGAGAGAGAGGATGAAGGGAGAGGATGAAGGGAGAGGATGAAGGGAGAGGATGAAGGGAGAGGATGGAGGGAGAGGATGGAGAGAGAGGATGAAGGGAGAGGATGAAGGGAGAGGATAAAGGGAGAGGAGGGTATACGTAACACACCAAGAGGGTTAACTGGACATTTTATTGTTTATGCTTGAACATTTTACCACCTGAAAACTAGTCTATAAACTGTTTACATGTTTTGCACAACCTATAAACCTATTTCATGTCCATTTTCCTCTTCACGGCACATTTCGTTTAAAAACCATGAAACCAATCTCAAACTCCTTGTTTGGCAGTTAATAAAACAGTCCAACTGATTCATTCACATGAATTTACATGAGTTATTTTGTGTAACATGCAACACTCCTCATCCACTCCTCATCCAAAATAAATCCATAACATGCCACCTGGCCGCTGGGCGAACAGTTACACTCTCATATTCTTACATATGAAGAGGTGGGTGATTGGCAGTTATGGAAATCAGATTCAACACTTTAATACAACACTTTAATATGCTTGATCAATGAATGAATAATGTCTGATGGGACAGATTGTGTCCCTCCCTGCATGTTCTTATCACCAAGTCAATCAGACCAGTGTCTTAGATAAATACTGTTAACCCAATCACTCCCTTCCACACTCCCTGATGAGTTCACTCAATGTATGAGTCCAGAATGGCACCCTATTCTCTATATAGTGCACTCCTTTTGACCAGAGCCCTAGAAATTATGTATATTAAAATGAATTCAAATGGCCTGAATCTAAAATAATTCTCTGACTTTGTTTGAATGAAATAGAATTGCCCTTAACCAGAGGGGGGAATTTATAATTTACAGAATGAATTTAGACTGCTTCCTCTCTCTCTCACCCCAAGTCTCTCTCTCTCTCACCCGTCTCTCTCTCTCACCCCCGTCTCTCTCTCTCACACCCCCATCTATCTCTATCTAACCCTCTCAAACACAGAAACAGACAACACAAAAACAAACACCAACACAAACACACTGATAGAGGTCACAGCACAGTAGAGGAGAGGGAAGGTAAAGATTTACAATGATGTTAACAACAATCTCTCTAATTTGCTCCATCGAGAGACCATTGCCATAGAGCACACAAAAAACTATACATACTTCAGCCTAAACATCAGGTAACAGGTAAGCTGTGAATGGTCTGAGAGACAAGGCAAGGAACATCAAATTCGACATGCCAATTAGAATCTGGCTAAAAATACTTGAATCAGTTATAGAACCCATTGCCCTTTATGGTTGTGAGGTCTGGGGTCCGCTCACCAACCAAGAATTCACTAAATGTGACAAACACCAAATTGAGACTCTGCACGCAGAATTCTGCAAAAATATCCTCCGTGTACAACGTAAAACACCAAATAATGCATGCAGAGCAGAATTAGGCCGATACCCACTAATTATCAAAATCCAGAAAAGAGCAGGTAAATTCTACAACCACCTAAAATGAAACAAAGAAGAGTCCCCTTAGCAAGCTGGTCCTGGGGCTCTGTTCACAAACATAAACACACGCCACAGAGCCCCAGGACAGCAACACAATTAGATCCAACCAAATCATGAGAAAACAAAAAGATAATTACTTGACACATTGGAAAATATGTACAAATAAACAGAGCAAAGTAGAATGCTATTTGGCCCTAAACAGAGGATACACCGTGGCAGAACACCTGACATCTGTGACTGACCCAAAATGAAATAAATCTTTGACTATGTACAGACTCAGTCAGGATAGCCTTGCTATTGAGAAAGTCTGCCGAAGGGAGACCTGGTACTCAAGAGAAGACAGGCTATGTGCTCACTGCCCACAAAACGAGGTGGAAACTGACCTGCACTTCCTAACCTCCTGCCCAATGTATATTAGAGAAACATATTTCCCTCAGATTACACAGAACCATAAAGGATTAGAAAACAAATCCAATTTTGACAGACTCCCATATCTATTGGGTGAAATACGTGATGTGCCATCACAGCTGCAACATTTGTGACCTGTTGCCACAAGAAAAGGGCAACCAGTGAAGAACAAACACCATTGTAAATACAACCCATGTTTATGTTTACTTATTTTCCTTTTTGTACTTTAACACTGTATATAGACATAATATGACATTTGCAATGTCTATATTCCTTTGTAACTTTTGTGAGTGTAATGTTTACTGTTCATTTTATAATGTTAATTTCACTTTTTTTTAATTATCTATTTCATATGCTTTGGCAATGTAATTTGTTTCCCATGCTAATAAGGCCCTTTGAATTGACATTGAGAGAGCAGTAGGTCTGTTCACCAAGGCTGCCCTGGCCTTACGCTCCAGTGGCTTGCTAGGTAAAGGTAGGGGGAGCCACATGGAGGAGGGATGCCTCAGAGTTTGGACATGACTTCAAAAAAGTGGCACACCAAAGGGGCGCCTGTCATTCCCTCTTACACACCCTGAGTGTGTGATCAAACACAACGCACTGGGGAGAAAACATGCTGACTGTCTGTGATACTAAGTCCTTCTGACAGAGACAGAGAGAGGGAGATTGAGAGGGAGAGGGAGAGAGGGAGAGAGAGAGAGAGAGGGAGAGGGAGAGGAGAGGGAGAGGGAGATGGAGATGGAGATGGAGATGGAGAGAGAGAGAGAGAGAGAGAGGGAGATGGAGAGAGGAGAGAGAGAGAGAGAGAGGGAGAGGGAGAGGGCTGGGGGTGGGGAGAGGTAGGAAGTGAGAGAGATGGAGGGAGGGAGGAAGGAAGTGAGAGAGATGGAGGAAGTGAGAGAGATGGAGGAAGTGAGAGCGGGGAAAAGCTTTAAAGGACTGTAGGGTACACCGCATGCTGCTGTGGTCTCCTGGTTACAGCAGGTGTCTACTAATGCTTTTCACCACAGGTGGCAGCTTTGAAGTTTCAAAATGGCTGACAGAGTGACAGTTGATAATTTACACCTTAAATAGTGTCATTTATTTTTGTTCACAGAGAGAGGAGAAATTCTAATGGATGTTTTGTGACCTGCTGGCAAACTTTCAACAAGTTACACTAGTTCTTCCACGTCTGCCTAATGTAGGTGTAAAATAATATACATTTCCTACTAATTATAAAATACCAGCCTGAAAAAAAAATTGAAATTACACTAGTCTCACTTGAAAATAGACTTAATACATTTCTTCAGCCACTACACAATGAAACATTTAGTGCTTTGAAAACATGGAAATAAACAAAGCACTCTAACAAGTTGTAAGTCAGCTCTGGATAAGAGCGTCTGCTAAATGACTTAAATGTAATGTAATGTACAATTATCAGTCAGCACTAGTTGATTAGACTTAATTGGAACTCGTAAATTGTCTCAAATTGTTTTAATTGCAGCTGCTATACAGTATTGAAAGGCCAAGAGTCAAAACACATTTCTACAAACTATACATTCAGATCAAAAATAAGTAAATAATGAAGACAAACTATACATTCAGATCAAAAAGAAGTAAATAATGAAGACAAACTATACGTTCAGATCCAAAAGAAGTAAATAATGAAGACATGTTTTTACAATCAGGTTAGTTTTTCTTCTTTTTAGATCTAAAATGCCATTTGTGATTCATTTCAATTTAATTAGTGTAGACTTCTGCAATTGTCCTCTAAACGCTTCATCCAATCAATCAGAGAAATGTTGAAGCACCTTTAAATGGTTGAGATGGGAGTCCCAGGGCCTCAGTTACACTGATTGTATTGTCTCTCATCACCCAACATCATCATGCAGCATCACACACTAAATGAGCAGTTCAGGTTTTATAACTTCATGTTCGATGAGTTTTCATCTTTAAGAGTAGAATTCTAACTACGGTGGTAAACAGGATCATAAATCAAGAGTCAAATCATTTTCAAAACGCAGTGAAGAGAAGAGAGTCAATAACAGCATCCAAACCACCATCTTTCCTTGTCATTTCTGTTATTCTCCTGTTTTTTTTTTATCATGGTGGCATCTATCTTTCATTACTGTGTTCCTCTCGGTGTTGCCCCAGCTAGCCATGCTATATATCTCTCTACAGCCCAGTGGAAAGTAAACATAAGATCATATTTTCATTACATGAGGAATCTTCACCATCTCAGATGGAAGGGTTCAAATAATGAATAACAGTTTAAAGCTGAAGCTACATCGCTCCAACCAAATACCCATAGATGAGATTGGCAGCTTTAAATAAAACATATCAGCTCGTCTGTCTCGCTATACTGCTCTAACATTGAAGGAAAGGTAAGCAAAGGAAAACGTATTAAATGTACAGAAAAATCCCCCAAAGCTCCTCTTTGCATCACCCTCTCCCTTATGTTACAAAACCATGATAAACGCTGAAAATGTTGAAAAGAAGATTCCAACACGTGTAGCTTTTAGTGAAATCACTCTAGTGACAGAGGTGTACTATTATCCCCTTGGCTAGTGACAGAGTGACAGAGGTGTACTATTATCCCCTTGGCTAGTGACAGAGGTGAACTATTATCCCCTTGGCTAGTGACAGAGGTGTACTATTATCCCCTTGGCTAGTGACAGAGGTGTACTATTATCCCCTTGGCTAGTGACAGAGGTGTACTATTATCCCCTTGGCTAGTGACAGAGGTGTACTATTATCCCCCTGGCTAGTGACAGAGGTGTACTATTATTCCCTTGGCTAGTGACAGAGGTGTACTAGTATCTCCTTGGCTAGTGACAGAGGTGTACTATTATCCCCCTGGCTAGTGACAGAGGTGTACTATTATTCCCTTGGCTAGTGACAGAGGTGTACTATTATCCCCTTGTCTAGTGACAGAGGTGTACTATTATTCCCTTGTCTAGTGACAGAGGTGTACTATTATCCCCCTGGCTAGTGACAGAGGTGTACTATTATTCCCTTGGCTAGTGACAGAGGTGTACTATTATCCCCCTGGCTAGTGACAGAGGTGTACTATTATTCCCTTGGCTAGTGACAGAGGTGTACTATTATCCCCCTGGCTAGTGACAGAGGTGTACTATTATTCCCTTGGCTAGTGACAGAGGTGTACTATTATCCCCTTGGCTAGTGACAGAGGTGTAATCTGCATTAAAAGCCGTCGCAGGTTCTAATGTGGTACAGATGAGGGACTGTCAGTACTGTCAGAAGCAGCCATCTCCCTCCCTCCCGGTGGTTGTGAGCAGTGAAAGCCAGCCTCTCTCTCTGCTGTCTGTCAATCAGTGTTTTATCACCTCAGGGTTAGCATGTACACAGGTGGCCAACCGAGAGGAAGACATTGCAAAGCTGGAGAGTCAGGCGTGGAGATAGGTGGCAGGAGAGAGGGAGGATGAAGAGCAATGTAGAAAGAAAAAGAGTTTAAGAGAGAGAAAGTGTATTTAAATGACCTCTGCTTTAGCCCAACTTCGGAACCTCTTTCCCTTGTAGTTTATGATGAATCATCCTTATTTGCCGCTAGTTAACGTGGTGATTCCCCTCAGTCATTTAGTTTTCAACACAGATTGATAAGCCACCAGGGAGAGGATGGCTGTGGGGGAGGAGAAGTGCAGTCACTCAGACAGGAACAGGAGTTCTAGGAGCCACAGACAGGCCGGTATGACTCACTGAGGGACAGAGACTTGGACCCCCACAGGCAATCTCAAGGTTCTACAGGGTAAGAGGGTGGACATAAGGGATGGGAAGCTTTCATTTGGCTACTAGGTTTAGAAAAACATAACTTTTTCCCCTCTAGCTACTGTTGATTAGATGTCCTCTCGCTCTCTCAATTTCCCCTGCTCACCCAGCCAGTAACCATCCCCATCATCTCCATCAGGCAGTACTCCAGAGGCCCCGTACCCTCCCCTGGCTCTCCACCCCTCCCCTGGCTCTCCACCCCTCCCCTGGCTCTCCACCCTTCCCCTGGCTCTCCACCCCTCCCCTGGCTCTCCACCCCTCCCCTGGCTCTCCACCCCTCCCCTGGCTCTCCACCCTTCCCCTGGCTCTCCACCCTTCCCCTGGCTCTCCACCCCTCCCCTGGCTCTCCACCCTTCCCCTGGCTCTCCACCCTTCCCCTGGCTCTCCACCCCTCCCCTGGCTCTCCACCCTTCCCCTGGCTCTCCACCCCTCCCCTGGCTCTCCACCCCTCCCCTGGCTCGCCACCCTTCCCCTGGCTCTCCACCCTTCCCCTGGCTCTCCACCCCTCCCCTGGCTCTCCACCCCCCTTCCCACCCCTCCCCTGGCTCTCCACCCCTCCCCTGGCTCTCCACCCTTCCCCTGGCTCTCCACCCCTCCCCTGGTTCTCCACCCCTCCCCTGGCTCTCCACCCTTCCCCTGGCTCTCCAACTCTGTCCGTTCAAAACAGGGGCCTGAGATAGTTTTCAAAATAGATCATTTCAATAAGTGAGCTTCTCTGGGTGAGAGAATGAGAGGCAGCCACTGGATCCAACCAAGACACCAAACACACCATTACAAAACGAGGAAGGGAAGCACCACTAGGATAGTTCTGATTTGATTTTACAGTGATTACCCAGCGTCTGAACCCATGAAATAGACCCATCTGGCCAGGAGTGAAACAGGCTGGAGCAGAGATGTAGCCTGCATCCCAAATGACCACGTATTCCCTATATAGTGCACTACTTTTCAACAGAGCCTTATGGACCCTGGTTAAAAAGCAGTGTACTAAAAAGGGAATAGAGTGCCATTTGAGACATAGACATAGTCTGGCACTGGGCTGGGAGCCTGAGTGAGGAGAGGAGTGTTTTATCCCTGGCAGTGTTCCCTTCCACTCTTAATGCTGACTTATGAGGCTGGTAGTCAGTGGTACAGGTGGAGGAGAGCATGATTACCACCTGATAACAGGGTGGATCGAAGACATGAATGCCAATAACACCCTCCCTCTGCTATGTCTATGAATCATTCATTGCTGGGCCAGATTGAAGATGCTTGTGTCGGCATTTCATGTATGTACAGTGTATATGGATGTGTGTGTGTGTTATAAAAGTGTCCCAGTACTCTTCCATTCTGCCTAGTCTAGTATGGATTCAATATAAACTTCTCTATCTCTGCACTTCTGTCTTTGTGAATTTATCTCTTGCCCTATTTTCCTGCTGGCCTCTTTCTCTCTCTCTTTTTCTTTTTTTTCTCTCTTTTTTTTCTCCCACTATATTAACAGTAACCAGTACTATTCTCATACAAAGGAACATAGAGACTCCACTAGTATGTTTACTCTTTTGAGTTTTTATTATCATCAATCTTGGTTGTTTTTTAAATGAGTGAGAGCTGTTGTTTATTCTGGTCTGAAAAGAACATGGAGATGGCTGACATGGAGATGACACACACACACACACACACACACACACACACACACACACACACACACACACACACACACACACACACACACACACACACACACACACACACACACACACACACACACACACACACACACACACACACACACACACACACACACACACACACACACACACACACACACACACACACACACACACAGTAAATACTGCAGAGCGCAGCAGTAGCAGTACTAATAGGTTTATATTCCTGTCATTCATGGATGATGGTCCGCGGGGGGTTGGGTAATAGGGCAGTGCCATTGTTGAGACTAGTGTCTGAGGACCCATGTGCCAGTCTATTCCGCTGTTCCACCCCTCTGTCTCACTCCCCCAACTGTGAGCTTTTCCCCTTGCTGGACCGTGCCTATGTAACTCTCTATTCACAAACATTTAGAAATATGCAATTACTACACTGAGGGATGCATCAATTAGCTTTGGAGACCGGACTGAACTGCTAGTTGCAGCCCGGTCTCCAAAGCTAATTGACGAGGAGAATGCTGATGAGGAGAATGTTATTCACCCAGAGCCGGCGCTCCTAGACTTTAATGCAGGGAAACTTAAATCAGTTCTACCAAATCTCTATCAACATGTTAAATGTGCAACCAGAGGGTAAAAAAAATCTAGATCACCTGTACTCCACACACAGAGTCGCGTACAAAGCTCTCCCTCGCCCTCCATTTGGTAAATCCGATCTTACAAGCAAAAATTAAAGCAGGAAGCACCTGTGACTCGGTCTATAAAAAAATGGTCAGATGAAGCAGATGCTAAACTATAGGACTGCTTTGCTATCACAGACTGGAACATGTTCCGGGATTCTTCCGATGACTTTGAGGAATACACCACATCAGTCACTGGCTTTATCAATAAGTACATTGAGGACGTCGTCCCCACAGTGACTGTACGTACATACCCCAACCAGAAGCCATGGATTACAGGCAACAATCGCACTGAGCTAAAGGGTAGAGCTGCCGCTTTCAAGGTGCGGGACTCTAACCCGGAAGCTTACAAGAAATCCCGCTATGCCCTGCGACGAACCATCAAACAGGCAAAGTGTCAATACAGGGCTAAGATTAAATCATACTACACCAGCTCTGTCGCTCGTCGGATGTGGCAGGGCTTGCAAACTATTACAGACTACAAAGGGAAGCACAGCCGCGAGCTGCCCAGTGACACGAGCCTACCAGATGAGCTAAATCACTTCTATGCTCGCTTCGAGGCAAGCAACACTGAGGAATGCATAAGAGCATCAGCTGTTCTGGACAACTGTGTGATCACTTTCTCAATAAACAGGTCAACATATACAAGGCTGCGGGGCAAGACTGATTACCAGGACGTGTGCTCCGGGCATGTGCTGACCAACTGGCAACTGTCTTCACTGACATTTTCAACATGTCCCTGATTGAGTCTGTAATACCAACATGCTTCAAGCAGACAACAATAGTCCCTGTATGCAAGAACACTAAGGCAACCTGCCTAAATGACTACAGACCCGTAGCACTCACGTCTGTAGCCATGAAGTACTTTGAAAGGCTGGTAATAGCTCACATCAACACCATTATCCCAGAAACCCTAGACCCACTCCAATTTGCATACCACCCAAACAGAACCACAGATGATACAATCTCTATTGCACTCCACACTGCCCTTTCCCACCTGGACAAAAGGTGAGAATGCTATTCATTGACTACATTTCAGCATTCAATACCATAGTACCCTCAAACCTCATCACTAAGCTAAGGAACCTGGGACTAAACACCTCACTCTGCAACTGGATACTGGACTTTCTGACAGGTCACCCCCAGGTGGTGAGGGTAGGTAGCAACACATCTGCCACGCTGATCCTCAACACTGGAGCTCCCCAGTGGTGCGTGCTCAGTCCCCTCCTGTACTCCCTGTTTACCCACAACTGGATGGCCAGGCACGAGTCCAACACCATCATTAAGTTTGCAGACGACACAACAGTGGTAGGCCTGACCACGACGAGACAGCCTATAGGGAGGAGGTCAGAGACCTGGCCGGGTGGTGCCAGAATAACAACCTATCCCTCAACGTAACCAAGAATTAGGAGATTATTGTGGACTACAGGAAAAGGAGCTGAAGTGGAGCAGGTTGAGAGCTTCAAATTCCTCAGTGTCCACATCAACAACAAACTAGAATGGTCCAAACACACCAAGAGAGTCGGAAGAGGGTACCACAAAGCCTATTCCCCCTCGGGAAACTAAACGGATTTGGCATGGGTCGTGAGATTCTCAAAAGGTTCTACAGCTGCAACATCGAGAGCATCCTGACCGGTTGCATCACTGCCTGGTACGGCAATTGCTCGGCCTCAATACATCATTGGGGCAAAGCTGCCTGCCATCCAGGACCTCTACACCAGGCGGTGTCAGAGGAAGACCCCCGGCACCCTAGTCATAGACTGTTCTCTCTACTACCGCATGGCAAGCGGTACCGTAGGGCCAAGTTTAGGACGAAAAGGCTTCTCAACAGTTTTACCCCTAAGCCATAAGACTTATAAACAGGTAACCAATGGTTACCCGGACTATTTGCATTGTGTGCCCCCTCCACCCCCTCTTTTACGCTGCTGCTACTCTCTATTTATCTTATATGCATAGTCACTCTAACAATACATCAATGTACATACTACCTCAATTGGTCTGAACATCCAGTGCTCCCACACATTGGCTAACTGGGCTATCTGCATTGTGTCCCACCTCCCGCCAACCCTTTCTTTTACGATACTGCTACTCTCTGTTAATCATATACAGTGCCGTGCGAAAGTATTCGGCCCGGTTGAACTTTGCGACCTTTTGCCACATTTCAGGCTTCAAACATAAAGATATAAAACTGTATTATTTTGTGAAGAATCAACAACAAGTGGGACACAATCATGAAGTGGAACGACATTTATTGGATATTTCAAACTTTTTTAACAAATCAAAAACTGAAAAATTGGGCGTGCAAAATTATTCATCCCCTTTACTTTCAGTGCAGCAAACTCTCTCCAGAAGTTCAGTGAGGATCTCTGAATGATCCAATGTTGACCTAAATGACTAATGATGATAAATACAATCCACCTGTGTGTAATCAAGTCTCCGTATAAATGCACCTGCACTGTGATAGTCTCAGAGATCTGTTAAAAGCGCAGAGAGCATCATGAAGAACAAGGAACACACAAGGCAGGTCCGAGATACTGTTGTGAAGAAGTTTAAAGCCGGATTTGGATACAAAAAGATTTCCCAAGCTTTAAACATCCCAAGGAGCTCTGTGCAAGCGATAATATTGAAATGGAAGGAGTATCAGACCACTGCAAATCTACCAAGGGCTGGCCGTCCCTCTAAACTTTCAGCTCATACAAGGAGAAGACTGATCAGAGATGCAGCCAAGAGGCCCATGATCACTCTGGATGAACTGCAGAGATCTACAGCTGAGGTGGGAGACTCTGTCCATAGGAGAACAATCAGTCGTATATTGCACAAATTTGGCCTTTATGGAAGAGTGGCAAGAAGAAAGCCATTTCTTAAAGATATCCATAAAAAGTGTCGTTTAAAGTTTGCCACAAGCCACCTGGGAGACACACCAAACATGTGGAAGAAGGTGCTCTGGTCAGATGAAACCAAAATTGAACTTTTTGGCAACAATGCAAAACGTTATGTTTGGCGTAAAAGCAACACAGCTCATCACCCTGAACACACCATCCCCACTGTCAAACATGGTGGTGGCAGCATCATGGTTTGGGCCTGCTTTTCTTCAGCAGGGACAGGGAAGATGGTTAAAATTGATGGGAAGATGGATGGAGCCAGATACAGGACCATTCTGGAAGAAAACCTGATGGAGTCTGCAAAAGACCTGAGACTGGGACGGAGATTTGTCTTCCAACAAGACAATGATCCAAAACATAAAGCAAAATCTACAATGGAATGGTTCAAAAATAAACATATCCAGGTGTTAGAATGGCCAAGTCAAAGTCCAGACCTGAATCCAATCGAGAATCTGTGGAAAGAACTGAAAACTGCTGTTCACAAATGCTCTCCATCCAACCTCACTGAGCTCGAGCTGTTTTGCAAGGAGGAATGGGAAAAATTACCCCAAGCGACTTACAGCTGTAATCGCAGCAAAAGGTGGCGCTACAAAGTATTAACTTAAGGGGGCTGAATAGTTTTGCACGCCCAATTTTTCAGTTTTTGATTTGTTAAAAAAGTTTTAAATATCCAAAAAATGTCGTTCCACTTCATGATTGTGTCCCACTTGTTGTTGATTCTTCACAAAAGAATACAGTTTTATATCTTTATGTTTGAAGCCTGAAATGTGGCAAAAGGTCGCAAAGTTCAAGGGGGCTGAATACTTTCGCAAGGCACTGTATGCACAGTCACCATACCTACATGTACATACTACCTCAATAAGTCTGACTTATTGGGGATGTCACTTCTTGCTACTGGGGGGCAGTAATACATACGGTGATGGGCCAGGACCGTATCTGTGTCATGATGGCGTCTGTGAGAGCATGGGCAACGCCATTGAGGCCTTCATCATGAAATAGTATATTTTCTTCATATTAAAATTAATTGGCTTTTCCCTCCTGATGGCACCCTCCAAACGGGGTCATGAGTCATTCTAACCGGGTCATCAGGAGGGATCAGCCAATGAAGTAGGAAGTCCCACACAGTTGACTAAATCAAAACGGCAAACGTCCTCAGTGGCGCTGCCCATGCTAACATAAGGTTTCCGCCACTAGAGAACTCCATACAACTCCATGGCCAGGACATAGGTTGGGTTCAGATTAAATTATAAAACAATCTGAATGTGACTTGGATTTTAAGGAATGTAAGAAATATGGTGGAAGGAAACTCTCTCGCCCGTGTTTAAACCAATCCTGTTAGACTTCCGCCGAAGTTGATCCCTCTCCTTGTTCGGACGGCGTTCTTATTTACTAACTGACTTTATTGTCCCCATGGGGAAATTTTGTTGCAGTGTCATGTACACATAAAGTGGCATTTAAATACAAAACAAAATTGACAATACAACTTTCATAACAGTTACGCACCAATAAAAATAATGATAGTAAGAAAAAATATATGAAATAAAAAAGAAGGAAAGACGAGCCTGCTGGGTTTACGGAGTCAATGGGAACATTCCCCAAGCTATTTAGGAGGGGTATCACACCTGGCACAATGATGGTCTCGTTCTGTTTTTCCTGCTGAGGGGTGCCCTATACCTGCGCCCAGAGGGGAGTAATTCAAAGTCCAGGTACAGGGGGTGACTTGGGTCTAAAATGATTTTGTGAGCCTTACGGAGGGTCCTGACCTTAAAGATCTCATCCAGGCCTGTCTGTTTGACTCCAAGTACCTTGCTTGCTGTGGTAATAATCCTTCTCAGCATGTTTCTCTGGCTGACAGTGGCATTGCCAAACCAACAAACAATACAAAAAGTTCAAATACTCTCCATAAAGGATTTGTAAAACAGTCAGTATAGTACAGTCTATATTAAACGATCCCAACTTTTTTAGAAAGTACAGTCTCTGTTGACTCTTTCTGTAGATCAGGTCTGTACATTTACTCCACTGAAGTTTATTGTCCAAGAGGACACCCAGGTATTTGTATTCCTTTACAATCTCTATATTCTGGCCTCTGATAGATGTTGCAGAGGTAGGTGTTGAATGCTTCCTGAAGTCTATGCACATCTCTTTGGTCTTGTTGGTATTGAGGGCCAGGTGTGATTCCTCACACCACTCTTCAAAGTCATCTAGACCGGGCCATGATGTTCCTCACACCACTCTTCAAAGTCATCTAGGACCGGGCCATGATGTTCCTCACACCACTCTTCAAAGTCATCTAGGACCGGGCCATGATGTTCCTCACACCACTCTTCAAAGTCATCTAGGACCGGGCCATGATGTTCCTCACACCACTCTTCAAAGTCATCTAGGACCGGGCCATGATGTTCCTCACACCACTCTTCAAAGTCATCTAGGACCGGGCCATGATGTTCCTCGTCATCATGCAACAGGCTGATCAAGGCAGTGTCATCAGCGAACTTAACGAGGTGTCTGTCAGTATGGGAACTAGTACAACTATTAGTGTACAAGATGTACAGAAGTGGGGACATAACACATCCCTGAGGAGAGCCTGTGTTGGTATTGCGTATATCCGACACATGGGGACTTATTTTGACACATGGGGGCCTATTATGTTAATTAAGGAGGGTAAGAATGGCATCATCAACTCCCTTTTAGGCTGATAGGCAAACTGAAATGGGTCGAGGAACTGCTGGGTGACACTGAGAATATGACTTTTCACAATTTTCTCAAGGCATTTCATTACTAAGGATGTCAAGGCGACAGGGTGGTAGTCATTCAGCACAGAGGGATTAGATGCTTTAGGAATGGGTATAATTATTGAGTTTTTCCACAATACTGGAACGTGTTGCTGGTCAAGTGAGGATTGGAAAATGTCAATTGTTCAGCACAGTGCTTTAACACATGTCCACTTATTTTGTCTGGGCCTGGGCTTTTGTATGTGTTACATCCATCCTCAAGCATTTGTAAGGCTGCTTCCATTTGTTTTACCTCTGACACAAAGATGTCTGATTCAAATCTTGAGAAGAAAACATTCAGTTCATTAGCCATGTTCTGGCCCTCATATCCCCCAAGGTCAGCACTGGGTTTTCCCCCTGCCTATGTGGGGGGCGCTAGCCATGGATTGAATCCTATGCCAGGCCATCGTTGCGTTTCCTGAGGCGAGGGTCCTCTCCACCCTTTGCATGTTTGCCTCCTTGTCCACCAGTATCTGCCTTTTGATCTCACATTGTACATCTCTTAAAGCTTGTCTATCACCCCAGCATAAACTGCCTTCTTCCTATCAAGTAGTGATTTTAGATGTTTTGGTACCCAAGGCTTGTTGTTAGGGAAGAGTTTACAGGTCTTAGTAGGCATAACTGACTCAACACAGAAGATTACATAGTCTGAAATAACATCTGTGAGTTCATCCAGATCAGAGATGCTGTCCTCAAATACCTCCCACATTGTACAGTCAAAACACCCCTGAAGACCAAATACCTCCCACATTGTACAGTCAAAACACCCCTGGAGACCAAATACCTCCCACATTGTACAGTTAAAAACACCCCTGAAGACCAAATACCTCTAACATTGTACAGTCAAAACACCCCTGGAGACCAAATACCTCCCACATTGTACAGTCAAAACACCCCTGGAGACAAGTGGTACGGTTGTCGTTCCAGATCTGGACGGTTTTAACTGTGGGTTTCTCCCTCTCCAGGAGCTGACAGTAGGCTGGCCTGAGGTAGTTTTAACTGTAAGTTTCTCCCTCTCCAGGAGCCGACAGTAGGTTGGCCTGAGGTAGTTTTAACTGTAGGTTTCTCCCTCTCCAGGAGCCGACAGTAGGTTGGCCTGAGGTAGTTTTAACTGTAGGTTTCTCCCTCTCCAGGAGCCGACAGTAGGTTGGCCTGAGGTAGTTTTAACTGTGGGTTTCTCCCTCTCCAGGAGCCGACAGTAGGTTGGCCTGAGGTAGTTTTAACTGTAGGTTTCTCCCTCTCCAGGAGCCGACAGTAGGTTGGCCTGAGGTAGTTTTAACTGTAGGTTTCTCCCTCTCCAGGAGCCGACAGTAGGTTGGCCTGAGGTAGTTTTAACTGTGGGTTTCTCCCTCTCCAGGAGCCGACAGTAGGTTGGCCTGAGGTAGTTTTAACTGTAGGTTTCTCCCTCTCCAGGAGCCGACAGTAGGTTGGCCTGAGGTAGTTTTAACTGTAGGTTTCTCCCTCTCCAGGAGCCGACAGTAGGTTGGCCTGAGGTAGACCACATTGTGGTCTGATGTCCCCAGGGGAGGTCTGGTGTTGGCAGAGAATGCATTTGGTATTGTTCTATAGCACAAGTCAAGAGTCCTATTTTTCCTAGTGTGACATTTCACATACTGATGGTATGTGTGCAAGACTTTGTGCAAGGTAGAGTTGTTAAAATCCCCTAAAATAAATTTGGGTGCGTCGGGGGAGATGGATTCCAGTTTCTGTGACAGATTATAAATAATCTCTGATGCCTTTGTTATATTAGCTTTAGGTTGAATGTACACAACGGTCACAAACAATTGGGGAACTCACGGGGCAGATAGTAAGGTCGCAGTGACACAGAAAGCAGTTCCATGTCCGGGGACCAGAGTGTCTCTCTTATCAGAGTGTCTCTCTTATCAGAGTGTCTCTCTTACCAGAGTGTCTCTCGTTCGGCGGTCGACGTCGCCGGTTTTCTAGTCACCACCTATTCACGTTGAATTTTTTTATTTGTTTTGTCTTCATTACACACACCTGGTTTCCATACCATAATCATTGTTCCCTATTTAACCCTCTGGTTTCCCCCTTGGTTTTGTGCGTGTTTGTTATTGTCAAGTTCTCTCGTTTTGTGACCTGGATTATTTGTCTCCTTTATGGAATATTGTTTTTGAGTAAAGTTACGGTTATTACTCATCTCTGTGTCCTGCTCCTGACTCTGCCTTACCTGCATCAACTAGACTTTTGACAAATCCAATGCTTTTTTAACTTTAGTAGTAGATGTAAGAATAATCAAGTACTTTTACATTTCTCTGACAGAAAGAGGAAAAAACAACAAATACATTTATGGCACATTTGACATGATATGAAATGTAATAGTAAACATGTATCACTGATTAACCCCTTCAAATAGGGTTAATAAAAACAGCTGCAAAATCAGAAACAACACAACACTTCTTCACAAATATATCAGTTCACAACCTGCCAGCTTGTCTGTGTGTGTTTCTGTTCAACCAAACAAGATTTTCTGGTTTATCTTCAAGGCTCCAGAGGGGTGGTCACTCGGTTTCTCAAGCCTGATGACAGGCTGAATATTCTCTCCATGAACGCTTGGGAAGCAGGTGCAGAAACCAGATTCAGTGCCACAGGGCACATCTTTGGATAAACAGCCATCCTTGCCTGCAAATACTGGAAAGGTGACTCTATAAACATGCCCCCCTTTACCTCTTTCAGTTACTTCCGCAGCTCACACGGGGCACTTAATGCCCTGCCTGGTTGACCCTCCGGCTGGACAGAGACACAATCTTCGATGCGAGGAAGCAACATATATTTCTGAAGAACTGTGGTCAAGATGCTTTCTGGATTCAACATACTGGCCTCATGCTGGGATCCTGCTGCTCCATAGCTGTACTCTCTGATTTGCTGACGTAAAGAAGACCGCTTCCCTCATCAGTGTCTCTGTTGAGCGAAGTGCCAGAGACACACTTTGGCCCATTAGGCAAGCTGCTGCAGAGGTTAGATCAAAGTTGGCTGCTAGAGGATTCAGTATGCATGGGAAGTGCTCACACAGTGACTTCAGGTGGATCTGTGCCAACTGTTTTGCAACAGTAGTTGACTGCAAGTGTGCCCCAAGGTTGAGAAGGCACATCAGTTTGAAGGTCTGTGTGTATTGTGAATGGCTCCAGCAACTTCACACGCTGCTCTAGCTTGGCCCAGCCACGCTCCGTGGTCGCCCTCGGATTTCTTCCCTGTTAGTTAGTGATAGTGATCCACAAGCTAGGCCTATTTGAAACATCGGCATATACAGGCAGCATTTACCCACCAAATTCAGAAATTCATAAAAACCCATTAAAAAAAAAGCTTGAAAACCTAAATTGGATTTAGAAGAAAACAACTCAAACTAAACATAATTCATAAGTGTTTGTCGCGCCCTGATCATAGGAAGCTGTTTTCTTTCTCTATTTGATTCGGTCAGGGTGTGATGTGGGGTGGGCATTCTATTTTTAGTTTTCTAGGTTTCTTTATTTCTGTTTTGGCCGGTATGGTTTTCAATCAGGGACAGCTGTCTATCGTTGTCTCTGATTGGGAATCATACTTAGGTAGCCTTTTTCCCCCACCTATGTTGTGGGATCTTGTTCTTGTATTGTTGCTGTTGAGCCCTACAAGGCTGTACGTTACGTTGGTTTTCGCGTTCTTGTCTTTCTTGGTTATCATTAAAGAATATGAGTAACCTACCTCACGCTGCATCTTGGTCTCATTCGAACGACGGACGTTACAGTGTTTTAGTTTGTTTTGCAGTAAAAGATAAGAGTTTCAGTTTAGGTTTTTTTCAGTTTACTAAACAGTTTTTCAAATGTTTGCTTTATTTTAGTTTTAGTCTACTCTACTAACCTTGGATTGTGTTCCTCTCTGCTCCTCTCATGGCCTGATCCTGGATCACATCTGGCTGCAGGGCCTATTCTACCTCAACCTGTCTAAATCAAATCCCAGCCACTAGCTAAGCACCCTGTCTGCATAGTTAACAGACTGTGCTGCAAGGCTGGATCTGAAGTTACTTTGGGTAGATTTAATCATGCACTTCAGACAGTGCTTTAAGTGGGAGATATTTAAAGACATCCTCCAGCCTATTATTATCATTATTAATATCACTATTTAACCCCATTGTTTTGGGGTATGCTAAAGTTACTCTGTGGTGGCTGTTGCTAAATAATAGAACCCTAATCCCAGGTTGAAGTCACTGATGGGGACAAATTTGCTCACAGAGAGAAAACATTAACTTGCACTTGACATCGAAGGCGTATTACAGTTGTAAAGTCAATATTTTCCAAAAGGAATATGCATGTTTGGGCGATGAAACCTTGAATAAAGGCCCTATCAATTAGATTTGAGAAAAATAATCCTCATTATTTCCAACATTATAGTTGAGCTCATAAGCAATGCACTGTGAGGGTCAACTTCAAACATGACCTCTTTTGTCTATGGATTTTAATTGGTGATGTACTGTATACTATTCACTAGATTTAGCGGAAAAACTAAGACAGGAGGATGTCTTGCTGTGAAAATGCTCCTGTATTTCCATAATTCATGAAGATATCCATTGGAAGAACACAACACTGAGACATTCTGCATGTTCAATTATTGACAGGCACTCCAAATCTCAGTGAGGAATTTCTCTTTCATATTGTTCAGCTTGTCTGTCTGTTCTTTGTTTTTATTCTATTTCTCCCCCTCACTTCCCTCTATACACTGTCTTTCCATTTCCTTCATAATGCCCTTCTCCCCCCTCTTTCTTTATATCCTCTCTCTCTCTCTCTCTCTCTCTCTCTCTCTCTCTCTCTCTCTCTCTCTCTCTCTCTCTCTCTCTCTATGGGTTTATAGAAGGGAGATGGACATGTCTCTCTTTATAGAAGGGAGATGGACATGTCCAACCCCAGACTGTACACTATATCTCCTTTTATTGGCAGTGTATTAAAGGATCAGCTGTGTATAAGGTAAGGTAATAAAACAGAGACTACAGTCCTCTACAGGCCTGATGCACATGTCCAACCCCAGACTGTACACTATGGGTTTATAGAAGGGAGATGGACATGTCCAACCCCAGACTGTACACTATGGGTTTATAGAAGGGAGATGGACATGTCCAACCCCAGACTGTACACTATGGGTTTATAGAAGGGAGATGGACATGTCCAACCCCAGACTGTACACTATGGGTTTATAGAAGGGAGATAGACATGTCCAACCCCAGACTGTACACTATGGGTTTATAGAAGGGAGATGGACATGTCCAACCCCAGACTGTACACTATGGGTTTATAGAAGGGAGATGGACATGTCCAACCCCAGACTGTACACTATGGGTTTATAGAAGGGAGATGGACATGTCCAACCCCAGACTGTACACTATGGGTTTATAGAAGGGAGATGGACATGTCCAACCCCAGACTGTACACTATGGGTTTATAGAAGGGAGATGGACATGTCCAACCCCAGACTGTACACTATGGGTTTATAGAAGGGAGATGGACATGTCCAACCCCAGACTGTACACTATGGGTTTATAGAAGGGAGATGGACATGTCCAACCCCAGACTGTACACTACGGGTTTATAGAAGGGAGATGGACATGTCCAACCCCAGACTGTACACTATGGGGTTATAGAAGGGAGATGGACATGTCCAACCCCAGACTGTACACTATGGGTTTATAGAAGGGAGATGGACATGTATGCATCAACCACAGCCTTCTATACATATAAATGTAAATGTAAATCTAAATATGTTGCCTTGCTGCATTTCCTCATATTGATAGATGGATACATGGAAAGGTAATAAAATATGGATTATGGAGAGGATCATCCAGTCCAGATACCTGGGCTGACCAATGAGTCCAGAAAGGTCAGAGGAAAGGTCATTGGACATCCTTTTTACCTGAGACAGGAAGCTGTAAAGCCGCTGCGTGTGCAGCGTGTGTCAGATATGGAATCAATGGAAATATTCAGGTAGAAAGTTGTCAGGAGCATCCACCCTCTGTCAGGTTGTGTTCATTCTCCCTCACAGTACCGTCAGCAAATAATGAGCTGGGTAGAAACACCTGCTATGCCTTTCATGTCACTGCCTCCCTACTGTGGCAAAGGGAGCTCAAAAACCAGGGTTTGGAACAGAGACCTTCTGGTGCATAAAACAGATTCAAGCTGCTTTAGACAGATAACTCTGGGAATCACAAGATGCTGCCAGTAAGCATATTCCTGGGATAAAAAAACATGCGTATCACAAACAGAAATGTGAAATAAAGAAACGCTGGGTTCACTTTACTGCGTTTTGGGCTGTGGCGGCTGACAACAGCACCATAATGATATAGTAGTATTTGATCCCGTCTGGGGGATGTTGTTATGCATGTCAGGGATTCATGTTACAGAGCGGTGAGTTATGGAAGTTGCAGCAAGGTGAGATAATATCCATCATATTAATGCGTTTGTGTTTCATCTCAAGGCTCAGGCAGCAGGCTGGAACATTTTGCTATCTGACCTAATCTTCCACTACGTTCACAGCCGGCAGGCCAATCTCTCAGGACCGTAAATGGCCAACACACACTACTACCCTACCATACTAAACACATGCTTTATACAGCTGACAGATCCTGAATGCTAGGGTGTAGACGATGACAAGAGAGTTGAAGAATAGACAGATACTATGCTGATCTGAAATGTTCTAAATCAGTCCTTGGGCAGATCTGGACACAGTCACATTTCTAAATGAACCCCCTTTAACATCCCATTGGGACCTGAGGTCTATAGGTTCTAGACTTTATTTGTAATTGTCTACCTGAGGACAGAGAGTATGGCGATTCATACAGTGGGTGTGACAGCTGTAAGGCCTCATTATGTCTCTGGGTGTGTGGACTGCCCTCTGCTCTGGCTGTGGTTGGCTGGCTGGCTGGCTGGCTGTGGTCGTCACTGGCCACGCGTCTCTCATATGGCTAGATGGATGCCGTGGATGGATGCTGGGTGAGTATGATTGGGTGTTTGTGCTGCTTGTTGGTATGAATGTTAATAAAGCCTCTGAGAGTGTGTGTGTGTGTGTGTGTGTGTGTGTGTGTGTGTGTGTGTGTGTGTGTGTGTGTGTGTGTGTGTGTGTGTGTGTGTGTGTGTGTGTGTGTGTGTGTGTGTGTGTGTGTGTGTGTGTGTGTGTGTGTGTGGCTGCTTTATTTATGCAGGGGAGGTGTAGGCTGGGGACGGGGGAGGCGGTGTGGGAGAGAAGAGACCTTGGATCTTCTCCATGTTGTTCACTTAACAGTAACCTCGATCTCTCTTTCTCGACAGCTCAACCTCGACTCAACGCTGGAGCGCGTCACTGTTCAGATAGTGTGCATGAACATGTGAAGCAGGTCAAGCATGACTCCGGCTGGGTGTAGCTGAGGAGAGATCAGATGAAGACAGCGAATGATATTCATAGAGGAGAACACCGTCCATTAGTCTTCCATTCCAACACTAACCTTTTAGGAGTACTGGGGGCTTTGCATAGACATGACCTTGAATACCAACAAGTTATCTAAGGGCTAGGGGTGTTGTCAGACAGCCTGTGGTGGTAGTGCTGGTTTACTATAGCAGTCTGCACTCCTGCTAGCATATACAGATGAAGATCCAAGTTTACATACTCCTTAGCCAACTACATTTAAACTCAGTTTTTCACAATTCCTGACATTTAATCCTAGTAAAAATTCCCTGTTTTAGGTCAGTTAGGATCACCACGTTATTATAAGAATGTGAAATGTCAGAATAATAGTAGAGATAATTATTTATTTAAGCTTTTATTTCTTTCATCACATTCCCAGTGGGTCAGAAGTTTACATACACTCAATTAGTATTTGGTCGCATTGCCTTTAAATTATTTAACTGGGTCAAACGTTTTCGGGTAGCCTTCCACAAGCTTCCCACAATAAGTTGGGTGAATTTTTGGCCCATTCCTCCTTAGAGGAGCTGTTGTAACTGAGTCAGGTTTGTAGGCCTCCTTGCTCGTGTGACAGGTTAAAGGAAATATTCATAGCCTGTTATACATTAAAAAGTATTAGTAAATTCATAGTATGTGAGGATCTTAAAACATCTAAGGTTAAAAAGATCATGCATTCAGTATTAGTTGATAGAGATTGATAACATTCATATAATTGTGTTAAAGTTCAAATCTGTCAAGCGTACAAAGGGTACGAATTGTGAGAGTAATGTGTAAACGTTATATTGATTACTTTATTTTGTGGTGACTAAAAGTGTTAATCTGTGATCTACTAAATGCTCTTAATCTATGAGCCTGAGATCGATTGATCTGGTCTCCACCCATATTCCTGGGGAAATTGCGGTCTTTTCTCATTGCACTAAATGTTGAATTGAGAAAACAACACCGTATCACTCTCATGATTATTTCTCCCCTGTTTTCAGGGGCGTAACATTTTTGGAGGCTCCGCTGAGATAGCTGCTCAGATGTCCAGTTTCCACACCCTGGTCGCTGAATTCCGAGCCAGCTAAATCTCCACATAACAACTCAGGCAGGCTGCAGTGAGGAAAGTGTTGCTGTTTGGGGGAAGTTGGAAGTTAGTGGTTAAGTACGTGTCAACTGAGGCCATTGATCGACCATCAGAGACAGTAAGGACCATCTAATTCAGAGTCAACTCCTGCACAGTAAAAGTTCCTCCTGTTCTGTCAAGATGACAAGCGCCTTGGAAGAACTAGAGGAAGAGGTAGTAGGAGAATTGCACACCCTGACTAAAGACAAATTACTAGAGATATGTGATTTCCTTGAAATATCAGGCGAACAGAGAAGAGATGTTAAAGACAAATCCCGCATATCATTAATGACTCACATTATGATGTTCCTTGAAAGAAAGGAAGTTGCAGAGTTAGAAGATGGCGGCATGTCGGAATTGTTGCTACTTAAAGATGAAATGACAGAGATGATCAGTGGCATATATAACAAAACAGGGCAAATTGACCATGAAATTGAACCAGCCGGAACACATCACAGAATAGAGGAACTGAGAACTGTAACCCCACAACAAGGGGTGGGAACTGAGCAGATTACTGCAGCCAAAGCCAGTGATTCTCTGCGTCAGCAGAGTTTAAAATGTCTGGTCAGATACAGTGCCTTGCGAAAGTATTCGGCCCCCTTGAACTTTGCGACCTTTTGCCACATTTCAGGCTTCAAACATAAAGATATAAAACTGTATTTTTTTGTGAAGAATGAACAACAAGTGGGACACAATCATGAAGTGGAACGACATTTATTGGATATTTCAAACTTTTTTAACAAATCAAAAACTGAAAAATTGGGCGTGCAAAATTATTCATCCCCTTTACTTTCAGTGCAGCAAACTCTCTCCAGAAGTTCAGTGAGGATCTCTGAATGATCCAATGTTGACCTAAATGACTAATGATGATAAATACAATCCACCTGTGTGTAATCAAGTCTCCGTATAAATGCACCTGCACTGTGATAGTCTCAGAGGTCCGTTAAAAGCGCAGAGAGCATCATGAAGAACAAGGAACACACCAGGCAGGTCCGAGATACTGTTGTGAAGAAGTTTAAAGCCGGATTTGGATACAAAAATATTTCCCAAGCTTTAAACATCCCAAGGAGCACTGTGCAAGCGATAATATTGAAATGGAAGGAGTATCAGACCACTGCAAATCTACCAAGACCTGGCCGTCCCTCTAAACTTTCAGCTCATACAAGGAGAAGACTGATCAGAGATGCAGCCAAGAGGCCCATGATCACTCTGGATGAACTGCAGAGATCTACAGCTGAGGTGGGAGACTCTGTCCATAGGACAACAATCAGTCGTATATTGCACAAATCTGGCCTTTATGGAAGAGTGGCAAGAAGAAAGCCATTTCTTAAAGATATCCATAAAAAGTGTTGTTTAAAGTTTGCCACAAGCCACCTGGGAGACACACCAAACATGTGGAAGAAGGTGCTCTGGTCAGATGAAACCAAAATGGAACTTTTTGGCAACAATGCAAAACGTTGTGTTTGGCGTAAAAGCAATACCCTGAACACACCATCCCCACTGTCAAACATGGTGGTGGCAGCATCATGGTTTGGGCCTGCTTTTCTTCAGCATGGACAGGGAAGATGGTTAAAATTGATGGGAAGATGGATGGAGCCAAATACAGGACCATTCTGGAAGAAAACCTGCAAAAGACCTGAGACTGGGACGGAGGTTGGTCTTCCAACAAGACAATGATCCAAAACATAAAGCAAAATCTACAATGGAATGGTTAAAAAATAAACATATCCAGGTGTTAGAATGGCCAAGTCAAAGTTCAGACCTGAATCCAATCGAGAATCTGTGGAAATAACTGAAAACTGCTGTTCACAAATGCTCTCCATCCAACCTCACTGAGCTCGAGCTGTTTTGCAAGGAGGAATGGGAAAAAATTTCAGTCTCTCGATGTGCAAAACTGATAGAGACATACCCCAAGTGACTTACAGCTGTAATCGCAGCAAAAGGTGGCGCTACAAAGTATTAACTTAAGGGGGCTGAATAATTTTGCACGCCTAATTTTTCAGTTTTTGATTTGTTAAAAAAGTTTGAAATATCCAATAAATGTCGTTCCACTTCATGATTGTGTCCCACTTGTTGTTGATTCCTCACAAAAAAATACAGTTTTATATCTTTATGTTTGAAGCCTGAAATGTGGCAAAAGGTCGCAAAGTTAAGGGGTCCGAATACTTTCGCAAGGCACTGTAGGTGAACCGGGCCAGAAAGAAAAAAATATTTTTTCCAGCCTTGCCCATCAGATCGAGAATAGACTTAACAGAGGCTATCCTGAGGTAGAAATAGTAGACGCAGTAGTCAGGGCTATTTCACCAGGCTCACAGCTACGCAGCTACTTGGAAGATAAACCCCAGCTAACTCTTCCCACACTGTATCCTGCGTTCCCACTTCCAACAGAAGAGTGCAACCGAGCTTTACAAACAGCTAGCTTCAGAAGCACAGCATAGCAAGGAGACCCCTCAAAGCTTCCTGATGCGCATCTTAGATTTGAGGCAGAAAGTACTGTTTGCATCCCAGGAGTCAGAATCAGGACTTAAGTATGGCCCTGCTCTAGTCCAGAGCATGTGTTTACACACAGTCCTTACGGGTCTCCAGAGTGACAGTATCAGGATAGACATGCAGCCTCTCCTGCTAGAGAGTGAAACATCAGATGAGGTTTTGCTAGAGAAGCTTAACATTGCTTGTGCTAATGAGATAGAAAGACAAAACAAAAAGCAGTTTAATGCCCCACAGCCTGCTACAACTGTAAGTGTAGTCCTGTTAGAAGATACGCCATCTGCAAAATGTCCTGTGAAGGAAGCCAAAGCTAAGATACCCGTAGAACTGTTAACAGAGTTAGCTGAACTTAAGACACGTGTAGCTTCTCTAAAAGGTCTCAGTGCAGAGATTTCTCAGATTAAGGAGACATTACAGCAGCCTATGTTTCAGTCACCGCCTTGTGCCTATGCCCCACCCCCAGTTAGGAGGCCAGATAGGGACCCCACCTGTTTCCCAGCAGCAGTATTACAGTAACTACAGTCGGTCCCAAGCACCTGACCCTGCGCAGCATCAACATGCACCTAACCGGTATACCAACCGCTCTGTTCAAGCTCCAAGGAGGTGTTTTGTCTGCAAGCAGACCAGAACAGATGCACGCTGCACACACTGCTTCCGATGTGGAAGTGGAGAACATTTTCAAGCTGAATGTAAAATCCAGGGACAACTTTTCGGCTAGCCTCTGAAACTGACCAAACAAAGGAACTGATCATCCCGGTGCTGGTAATGAAAGCCTGTCACCTATCTCATCCCATCATAGGTTTCAATGTTATCGAGCACATCCTGACAATGACTGAAAAGACTAAACGATACAATACAGTAAAAACAGCTTTCTCAAGCCTCAAAAGAAACAAGGTGAGAGCTTTTATACAGGCTGTTAGCGCAGAACAGACAGATGAATACGCAGTGAAACCAAGAAAGAGAAGGTTGCTGTACCAAAACACAGTAGCATTCAGATTGAGTGCCGTGTAGCTTTCCCAGCCTTCAAAGATAACAATGCTTTTCCAGCCAGACCTGAAGCTGCAGTGGCCAGACGACCTTGAGTTCTTTGACACACTAGTCAGAGTCAGAAAAGGTGGCCTCCAGTTATCCTGCTTGATGTCTCTAACCCCACTGACCACGACATTGCCCTGCTAGGGACGCACAATAATCGGTACAGCACAAACCATTATGACTGTGTTACCTGCCCAAGTCTTTGAAAAACTGTCACCCCAGCCACAGTGAATCACACCAGCTGCTCTCAAACCCTATGTACTGCTACTGAACAGTGGGGATCCACCAGTAGGTTTAACTCACCTAACCGAAGAGCAGAGAGAGGTTGTTAGGCAATGCTTAGAGAAGAGTGTCACTCTTCTCCAGATCAGACAATGACATTGGCTGCATTGAACGATTGAAAATTACTATTTCTAAAGGGGACTCTGAACCAGTAAAGCGCACATACATGTCAGTGCCCAGCCACTGTATCAGGAGATGAAGGGTTACCTTTATGACCTCATAGTCCAGGGCTGGGTTAGGGAAGTCAAACTCTTCATATTATTCACCTGTCGTGTGCGTCGTAAGAAGGACGGGACCCTCCGGTTGTGTATAGATTACAGAGACCTGAACAGAAAAGACATATCCCGACCGCCAGCCCATCCCTCGGGTCCAAGACATAATGGACAGTTTAGGTGGTCATTTCTGGTTCTCCCTCTTAGATCAGGGGAAAGCGTATCACCAGGGGTTCATCTCTGAAGAAAGCAGACCACTGACAGCATTTGTGACCCCATGGGGACTCTATGAGTGGATACGTATGCCATTCCAGCCTCATGAACGCTCCTGCAGCTTTTCAGCGGTGTATGGAGGAGTGTTTGGAAGGGCTCCGGGATAACATCTGCATTCCTTATCTGGACGACACGCTAGTTTTCAGTAAAACATTCAACAGCCATGTGAATGATGCGAAACGTTTTGCACCGTCTCAGAGAGTATGGCATTAAACTCAAACCAAGTAAGTGTGATCTTTTTAAACCCCTGGTCCCGTTATTTGGGCAGAATAGTGTCTGCAGAGAGGGCAGCCAGTTGACCCAGACGATTTTGAAGCAGTAAGAGCATTGAAAGAAATCAGACCAGAGACTGTGGGCCAGCTCAGAAAAATGCTTGGTTTACTCACTTACTACAGACATTACATCAAAGACTTTTCTAGGAGTGCCAGCTGCCTGGATGACCACCTGAAAGCAGATTCAGAGAAATTACCTGACCACCCACGGAAAACAAAAACAAAGAAAGTAAGTCATGGGTGCCCTCAAACAAGCCAATCCTGTGGACTGACCAGCATCAACAGGCACTTGAACAGCTGATTGAGTGTTTGCTTCACCCACCAGTTTTAGGTTTCCCTGATTTCACGCAGCCATTTGTTGTACACTGATGCGTCACACCAAGGCTTGGGAGCAGTTCTTTATCAAAAGCAAGATGGGAAGCTTAGGGTCATTGCTTATGGCTCTCGAACCTTAACAGCAGCTGAGAAGAACTATCACTACCACTCGAGCAAAGCTAGAATTTCTAGCTCTAAATGGGCAATCACTGATAAGTTCCATGACTATTTGTACTATGCCCGACCTTCACTGTATACAGCGATAACAACCCGCTCTGCTACATTCTGTCTACTGCAAAACTGAACGCAACCACTTCCAGGTGGGTTGCAGACTTGGCTGATTTCCACTTTACAATAAAGTACAGGCCAGGCAGAGAGAACGGTGATGCAGATGCTTTGTCAAGGATGCAGAGTCACTGATGAGAGAATGTTCTGAGGAGCTTCCACCAGACACCATTTCCGCCACGATACAAACAGTTGAGGTACAGAAAGAGGCTGTTGTACCTTGGTCACTTTCAGCTGCATCTATCACTGCAACAACCAGCTCAATCCCAAAAGATGGGATAAGAGAAGCACAAGAATCTGATCCAGTCATCCGTCCTGTGCTCAATTTCAAACTGTCTGGTTCCAAACCGCCAGTTAAAGAGCAAAAGAAATTCAGTCCAAAGACAAAATGCCTATTCAGAGAATGGGACAAATTGACAATACACAGTGATGGCATTCTGTACAGAATCACTACAGCCCGCAAGCAGTTAGTTCTACCAGAGCAGTACAAAGGTAAAGTGATGGAAGAGTTGCACAATAACATGGGACACTAAGGTACTGGACCGCACTGTATCACTAGTACATGACCGCTTCTTCTGGCCATATATGCACCTGACATCGAGCACTATGTGACTAAAACTTGTAGCTGTGTCAAGCAGAAAAAGCCAACCCATGAAACAAGAGCTCCTCTGACAAACATTGTGACAACACAGCCATTTGAACTGGTATGTATTGACTTCCTTCATCTCGACAGATGCAAAGGGGGATATGAGTACATCCTCGTGATTGTTGATCATTTTACATTTCACTCAAGCCTACACCACCACGTCAAAGTCAGGTAAAACTGCTGCAAATCTCATCTTCAATGACTTTGCACTGAAGTTTGGGTTCCCGTCCCGCATCCACCATGACCAAGGGGAGAATTTGAAAATCAGTTGTTTCCATCAGTTAAAGAAACTCAGTGGCATGGCGGGGTCCAGGACAACACCCTATCACCCGATGGGAAACGGTCAAGGGAACGCATGAACAGAACATTGTTGCAGATGTTAAAGACACTAACTGAGACACAAAAGTCAAATTGGAAGGAGTCTCTGAACAAACTGGTTTATGCCTATAACTGCACCCGTTGCAAAGTGACTGGCTATTCACCATTTCATCTTCTGTTTGGGAGATCACCCAGGCTTCCAGTTGATATGCTCTTTGGATTGTGCACAGAGGCAGGTTCCAGTAACCAGCGAGACTACGTGGAGAACTGGAAACGAGGATACAAGAAGCATACGCCATTGCAAATGAAAATGCTCAGAAAGCCATTGAAAGAAGTAAGAAGTACTATGACACTAAAGTTAGGGAGTTCAGTGCTACAGCCTGGCGAGAGTGTTCTGATTAAAAACCTGACACCAAGAGGAGGACCTGGAAAACTCCGTAACTATTAGGAAGATACACCACACAGTGGTGAGACAAATGGGTTCAGACCTGCCGATTTATGAATTGAGACCAGAAAAGGGTAGGGACGCCCAGGGTCCTGCACAGAAACCTGCTCATGTCCTGTGACCACTTACCTTTGGAGACACAACCAGAAATGACCAAAGTGGACAAAGTCAGAAAACGAGGAGACACCAGCCTGCATCACAGCCTCTAGATTCTGATGAAGACAGCTGGGATGAATATGACCTTCATCATGAGCCGCTACAGGTTCCCACATCTCCTACAGTACCTGAGGAGAGGAATGCTGAACCAGCAAGAGAGGGGAAACACAGGCCTCAACAGTGAAACAGACAGTTACAGTGCCAGTCCCTGATACGCTACCAGCACAGCCTCTTGTTGAAAA